>NC_041395.2:323742031-323889531 GCF_900747795.2 Erpetoichthys calabaricus
AGCACCCTCTGGCGGTACCCAAAGACCCCAACAGGGCTGTGTTTCCAGGACTTCAAGTCCTATGCTTCCTTGTGGGTGTCCTAATGGGGTTCAGCCCTGAGAAATACTGCCACCTGTCGTGGATGAGGATTAACTGCTCCTGGTATAGTAGTTTGCCCAGTCTATGCGTTGTTGGCTTCTGTCCATGACACCTAGAGCTGCTTCCACACAACTCCAGGAGACTGTTTTTTTAATGCAGGCTGGCTGTCGTCTGTGTGTAGTCAGCTTGTTCACCGTGTGATTGCAGAGGTTTTATCTCCATACTTGGGTGGCCGTCCACCTTTAACAATTAGCTCTGGGTGAATTTTGTTGTGTTCATGCGTGAGCATGTGCTACAATGGCGTGGTGGCCAGTCCAGGATTCTTGTCTTGTCTATTATTTCGCTCTGGTGGGCTCCTGGTGTTCATGACCCTGGATTGGACTAAGCAGTTTTGGAGGACTGTACAAGTGTTTTGAATGTTGAGCCCACAAAATGTAATTCAATACGGAGAATGTGGATTTACCACTGTGCATTGCAATATACACTTTATTAGGACCACCAGTTCAACTGCTTACTGCGGTGGGTTGGCACTCTGCCCGGGATTGGTTCCTGCCTTGTGCCCTGTGTTGGCTGGGATTGGCTCCAGCAGACCCCCGTGACCCTGTGTTTGGATTCAGCGGGTTGGAAAATGGATGGATGGATGGATGTTCAACTGCTTAACACAAATATCTAATCAGCCAATCACATGGCAGCAGTCCAGTGTATTTAGGCCTGTAGACATTGTCAAGATGAGCTGCTGAAGTTCAAACCGAGCATCAGAATGGGGAAGAAAGGGGATAGAAATGACTTTGAACATGGCATGGTTGCCATGCATAGCATCTATCAAAGTCCGCACCAATGATGTAGCAACGGCGTATTTCAGATCTAACATTATCCCTTTCCCTGTGTACAGAACTGAATTCCAAATATATCCCGTTTTAGATTCACAAACTCGTAAAACTTTATGCCAAATCTTGCTCTTTTTGATGTGATGTACTGTATCCATTACAGTCTGCCCTTATAAGCCATGAGACTTTCATTGATGCAGACATCATGATCTAGAATGTAAATGCTCCGAAATTTTTCTGCAATGGCCTGGTATATCTCCCAAATTTTCTTCAGTTTGGGTGCTGGATGGGTATTCTCATCAAAGTCTTCATTTTTGGTAAAGTGCAGATATTTCATAATTAGTGAAAATCTGCACGCAGATGTAATTTCTCAAAAGAATGGCAGCACTGACAGCACTTTCACAGCCCGAGTGATTCTTGGTTTTAAAACTTATGCAAGACGCATCTGTACAGTTGCCTGAGTGACACTCGAGACTAACTCTTTTAGCACGGTTTTCACAGCCCGAGTAATGCTTGGGTCTAACACCAAGGAGGTTACCGTTTGACATACTAACGGGCATAAAAGTATTTGTTTAATAAAGTTAAATATTTTATGTGGGCCACAGATGATTATGGCATTATTGTGCACAATTCTGGAACAAAACCTGGACAGAGTGGCAGTCAGTTGCAGGGTATCCTTACTCCTACTAGGCTGGTTGAGTGTTACCAGTTAACCTAACAAATACATCTTTGGGATGTGAGTTGGAAATCTACGTAGACAAGGTGGAAAATGTGTAAACTCCACAAAGACAGTGGCTGGGCCTGAGATTTGAACCCAGTGATTCAGACTGAAGGGCTAAACCCCACCAACATCACTGTGTTCTTGTTAGTTTTTATGAATTAAGAATATTATTCACAGAACTTCCAGATATACATTATAAATGATTTCTTTACAGTTACTTATTTGGTGGACATCTCTATCCAAGACGCCTTACCGCATGTGAGACACAATTGATTACATTTCTTTTGCTTTCCCAATTAGAGCACAAGCAGGTGACGTGACTTGCTCATGGTGACATGGTGTCAGTAGTGGAATTTCAAGTTCAAAGCCTTAACCACGACACCACACTGCCTACATTTATTTGATTATGCTCTTTAAATGTGCACAGTATTAGAGATCTGCTAGTAAAAAGGAAAAAAAAAAATAACATTTCTATATTCATATTAATTTCAATAATTGCTGTGTCAGTTATTCTCAGCAAAAGAATGGGTTTTAGAGGAACTGCATGCAAATACAACTTAAAATTCAATCTAATTTATAGTTAGGTTTAGGGTAGGGGATAATAGCCTTTACGGCTAGCGTCTGGCATACAGACCCTCTATATAGAACCTAAATTTAATTTAATTTAAAAATTTATTAAATTTTTTGGTAACTCTGGGAAAAATAATAAGACAACCAACTTTTATTTTTCATTTAAACCTTCCGGAAAATAAGTATCCAATGTGTCCATCAAATTTCTGTTTTCTAAGTCTAAGTGTTTTGTCCATGAACTGTCATGCTCCAACCCAGACATAACAGGAAAATGATTATTCTGGTCAAAATGCTCATACAAAACAGTATCCTTTTTCTGGTATATATACGAGACTGTAAGTCTTGCACTGAATACCAGAAATACAGTTAATAGACATTAGTTGGAATGACTGAAGAATTGGCAATTCCCTAGATGTTCTTTTATTTTGAAGGATTTTTTTTTATGTGTAAAGGGTGCTGACCAAGCACGTCTGTACTTTTTTACGGTACACTAGCAGTCCCCTGCGGCTCTGCCCGCGTAGAAGTGAAACAGGACAGCGAGGAGGGCCCTGCCTGGCTCCCTTCTCCTGATGTCACACTTCCCCCTATCCTCGACCTGTAGCCTCTGTCTCGGATTAGCGTGAATATATCGCTCCTGCAAGCGAACTATGAATCTTGACGCAATGAGACAACTTGCAAAATCAACCGGAATGTTCAAGCAAATTCTAGAACAACGCCCAATCTAAATCTGTTAAGTAGTTCTCTCGTTCACTAGCTAAGCGGATGTAAGACACGCCTCGAGGCTGGCACGTGAGTTGGGAGGGCCTCGGCCCGCTGTCTCTCTCTCTCGGATTCATGCAAATAAATCTGTACCGCAAGCGAACTATGATACTTGGCCCGATGAGAGAAGTCGCAAAATTAACTGGAATGTTCAAGTAAATTATAGAATAAAACCCAATCTAAATCCGTTAGGTAGTTCTCTCATGAAAAGCGAACAGACAGACGTTGGATTTTATATGTATAGAGATGAAGCATGTATTAACATATCCTTCAAATTTTGGTTCCTACGATATGCTGTAATAAGGCTTAAAGACTGTAATGGAATAAAATTATCTTGCAATTGCAAAAAATGAGATCATCGCATTCGAGCCATATGCCGGGCTTAAGTCAAGTAAGTAAAAACTATAGGTAACCTATCTTTAATTTGAGAAAGATTATGCGGACTTTCTCAAGAAGAGGGAAAATCCTCATCTCTATACCCTTTGTCCTGTATCTGTTGTCTCACCCCATAAGCCGCCAACCTATCCAAACAAGCTCCAACATAAGCCCCAAAATGACACACCCTGTCCTGTCCATCCAAAGTAGGTATCAAAGCCGCACTATTAGGGTTAATTTTAGGCGTTAGAATACACAAATTAGGATTAGGGCTTTTAAAGTTAGGCAAGAGCTCCAAAATATTAGGGTTAAAATTAGGCATAAGATCACCCAAATTAAGATTAGGGCCAGAAAAGGACTCTTTAAGGTTAGGTGAGAAGTTGAAAATATTAAGATCAGAAAAGGTATTGAGAGAGCCCATCCCCTTACAGATCAGTCTATCCTTATGGTTAATGTTAAACGTTAAAGATAACATACTCCCCCTAGAGTTTTTATTTTTAGAATATAAGGGGGAGGTAGACCATATTTTAATTGAAGCCTACCGAGATCATAACCTTTTCCAATTGACCCAATACTAGATGTAAGCAATTGGATATCCCAGACTGGCAAAGGAGACCAATAAATACCCAGAGAAGAAACTTTAAAAAAATGTATACATGCCACTTTTCTGTTCTCTGTAAAACATTTGCTGATTTCGTATCACCAGTCACCCCAACATGATGGACTGCGAGAAGAAATCTTTGCAGTTACAGGGTATCCATACAGACTCCCCACAACAGGAGCCCAGCTGAGAAATGCACCATGGTCCAAATGCCAAGGCCAGTATCAGTTTTTTGTAGTGCCCTTCATTAAAATAACTGAGAAGTCAAGCAAAATGACATCTTTTATTGGCTAACTAAAAAGATCAATATGCAAGCTTTCAAGGCAACACAAGCCCCTTCTTCAGGCAAGATGTAATCTAAGAAGAAGAAGAAGAAGAAGGGGCCTGAGTTGCCTTGAAAGCTTGCATATTGTAATCTTTATAGTTAGCCAATAAAAGGTGTCATTTTGCTTGACATCTCACTATATTCATAATGGCTAAAATGGTACAACACCCTAGTATTAAAATAACAGCAAAATGAACTTAAAGAAATGGGGAGCGCTCCCAGAGCAAATGAAAATGAAAATGTCCACTCTGACGTAAACTCTAGACGTGACACTCGGTCATTTCGTGGCTGGCCTAAGCATTGTTAATGATTTATCTTCATGCCTTTTTTTTTTTTTTTTGTACTCTCTTGGAACTTGTCGCTCTTTTGTCTCCTGAGCTCTGCAGGCATCTGTTGACAGCTCCCACTTCTGGATGATTTCTGTTAATGGTTTTTTGTTGACAAGGTGCTGACTCGGCATGATGGGAGCTTAATTACCTGCTTTATGCAAGCGCTATTGTTCGGCGTGGATTTTGCTGCACTGCTGTTGAATTGGAGCACCATTTGCTAGATAGCCATCTGTTTGAGCTCCAGAATAAAAATAGTACAAACCAAACACTTGAGGGAAAGATGCCAAGCTCGGAGAGATCCTTGACAAGGTTACTCATTTCCCATTCATTGAGGAAAACAGAGGAGGCCATAGCCTTGTGCTTTGTTAGCGCAACTCCTGAGAAGTCAACACTAGGCTAGGCTTACAAATTCCTGACTGAACAGAAATCTTACTCTGATGGCATCTCCATTGCTGCCAGTTTGTGAGAGGTGTTTTCTTTGAGATTTTATGGAATAGGGGAGAAGCATCTTTTAAAATAATCTCCATAACGTTTGTCCTTTTTACTTGCATGTTGAGATTTCATTACATGTGTAGTTATTTGTTATGAAATGTGCCTTATAAAATACAAATTCAACAATTGCTTGACAATACTTTAGATTCAAAGTTGCAGCTTAAACCGATGTGACATTACGTACAGTCACACACATGCGCATGGGAGGCAGCTAAAGGGCCTGAATGAGAGAAGTTCCACGCCAGACCAGGGGGAAGCGGAGTTCACTAACTCTTTATCTCACTTCTCTGCAAACCACTTAACGGGAAATTCCGCCTGGCCCTGATGACATCACTTCCTTTTCCGCCCCTGATGACGCCGCTTTTTCCGGTTCTGGGCCTGATGACGCCACTTCCGGTTCTGGGCCTGATGTCGTCACTGCCGGCTCTGGGGCCATTGATGATGTCGCTTCTGAATCCAGCCCCATTGATGATGCCATTTTCTCTGCTGGCCTTTAAAGCTGCCATCTTTTGGCTACGAACTCAGTTCTGTTCTGGACTCCGATCTGTACACATCTGTACAACAGTTTTTCCTATTTTACAAGCCAGGAAATAATATATGGGTGGCTGCCCCAAACCTTTCTGTGGCTTTTTGGTCGATTTTGTAACAGTAACTTTTTGTTAAGTATACCAGATTTGCCGATAGCAGTCTGATTTCGTCGCTGTAGTATGTCAGATTTCATGACTGATAATTGCAGCCCATGTCACATTTACCGAATGACTGCTGATCTTTCAGCACGGTCGTGCTTGCCACTTTTTTCCAACAGCCGATAGTGTGCTGCCTGATGGAGCCATCTCTGTGCAAAGGGTTAACAGCTGCAGCGGGCTCAGCAGCAATCTCTATCCTTTATTTCTATTTTTCCATTATATTATGGTATGTAAAATACGAGATGTCATACAGATGAGCTTCTCTTCTGTTGACGAGGTCCACGGCCCCTTAGTTGCCTGAGGGAGCAAGTGCTTTACTGATACTGTGAGAAGGTTTAATAGCTGTGGTACGTTCAGCCACAATCCCTGCCTTTTTTTTTTTCTTTTTTGCATTCTATTTTAGTACAAAACCACGAGACATCAGACAGACAAGCTTCTCTTCAGTTTGAGATGTCCATGGCCTCAAAACTGCCTGATAGAACCCCGGCGTTGCACAGGTGCTTTCTCAAGGGTTAATAGGTGTGGTGCGTCCGGCCTCCTCGTCGTTACATTGTATGCATTGTACTGCCTACTGAATGCTAATTGGTTCTCGAGTTGTGCACTCAAAGAGCCCGTCCTGCCAGCAAGGAGAAATTAGCTGGTCACAGAATAATTAGTCTTAGTCGTCAGGTTTGTCACGTTAGGAGCTCGTCTTCATGGCAGTGCACTGCCGACTGGTTAAGAGTGTGTACATGTACAGTGGAACCTCAGTTCACGAATGTCTCGGTACACGAACAAATCGGTTTACGACCAAAAAGTTCGCCAAACTTTTGCCTTGGGTCACGACCACACACTCGGTATACAAACAAGCCAGCTTCCCTTTCGGTTTGTACATGTTCAGTCTCTCCCTGTGCATTTACAAAAAATCGTCGATCCGGATTTTTTATTGTCGACGCGTCATAAACAGAACCTTCAATAGAGGCTCCAGTCACAAAGAACCACATTGGTTTTTGTAACTGCAATGCACTACATGAATGTCTGGGGGCAGTATCGTTTGTTATTGTTTGTCAAGACTGCACACAGTCCTACCAACGAAGAAAGAACGTCTGAGGAGAAGAAGAATGTAGAGGAAAATAAACGTGGTTGCAATGGGAATCGGATAGAGTAGGGGGAAGGAGATGGAAAAAAATTAAGACAGAAACTTTCTAAAGTGTGGGAGCACTTCACCGAAAAAGAAGAAAAAATTGAACGCAGATTATGCAAAGCGGAGCTTTCTTTTCACGGCAGCACCACCACGATGCATGACCATCTGAAACGCAAGCATCCTGGAGCTGTGATGCCGCCGTCTCTTGAGAATTTATGCTGGCGCTGTTAGTTACTTAGTTAGGGTCAGATCAGGAGGGGAGGGAGAGCGTGAACAAGACCGAGAAAATAAGAGTGAAAAAAGCTAACATTTACAAGTAACACATTTGCACCCGAGCTGTTCGTTTTCAAAAAATATTGCATTAGTGCGATGATGTTTTCTGATTGCTACTATTCAGGTCATACAATGATTTCTTCAAAATGTCACATATATTTGTCTCTTTTCTTTTTTTTCCCCTGTGCTGCGTGCTGACACCAGAAGGCGTGAGCTTATTCAGTGCTAGCAGGAGCATGCAGGTGGCCAGTTGCTTTTGCTATAACAAGCTTGACCTGGCGGCGATCAAAGCACATGTACTGTGCAAGGCATGTACGGGGTCCACTGAGAAAAGAAGAGCGTTCATGGCTCACCTTGCAGAGGAACATTCTTACCTCTTCATGTCCTAGAGTCCTGTGCAGACTGGGCAAGGTCAGGAAAAAAAAAACGCAGTCACTGATTACAACCGCAAGAAGGTATGCGAATGAATATGAATAATGTTGTATCCGTGCCACAATGTTTTGTGAAATGTACTATAAGGTCATAAAATGAATACAGTAATCCCTCACTTCCTGCGGTGGGTTGGCACCCTGCCCAGGATTGTTTCCTGCCTTGTGCCCTGTGTTGGCTGGGATTGGCTCCAGCAGACCCCCGTGACCCTGTGTTCGGATTCAGCGGGTTGGAAAATGGATGGATGGATGGATCCCTCACTATATCGCGCTTCGACTTTCGCGGCTTCAATCTATTGCGGATTTTATATGTAAGCATATTTAAATATATATCGTGGATTTTTCGTGGATTTCAGTGGACAATGGGTCTTTTAATTTCTGGTACATGCTTCCTCAGTTGGTTTGCCCAGCTGATTTCATACAAGGGACGCTATTGGCAGATGGCTGAGAAGCTACCCAATCAGAGCACGTATTACGAATTAAATAAAACTCCTCAAATATATTGTGAGCACTGGGGCTGTTCGCAGTCTTAGAGGATACGGCCGCTCCTCAAAAAATGCTGAAAGACTACATTCACATTGCTTCCTTCCTTGCTGGGCTTACTTGTGGTTGCTTTGTCAAGCGACATGCTTCCCGCACGGTGCTTCGCATACTTAGGTGCTGTTCGAGCTTTTATCGGTTTTTGATTGTTTGCTTTTCTCTCTCTCTCTCTCTCTCTATCTCTCTGACATTCTGTGCTCCTGATGCGCACTCCTTTGAAGAGGAAGATATGTTTGCATTCTTTTAATTGTGAGACGGAACTGTCATCTCTGTCTTGTCATGGAGCACAGTTTAAACTTTTGAAAAAGAGACAAATGTTTGTTTGCAGTGTTTGAATAACGTTCCTATCTCTCAACAACCTCCTGTGTTTCTGTGCAAATCTGTGACCCAAGCGTGACAATTTAAAATAACCATATAAACATATGGTTTCTACTTTGCAGATTTTCACCTTTCGCGGGTGGTTCACTGTAATTCTAAATATCATATATACCTACGAGGGAAGACCCAAAAATAACCAGAAATATTTTTAAAACGTGTTTAATTTTCTGTACAAACTACAATTAGTCTCCTTCAAAGTACTCTCCATTGGCGGAAATACACTTATCTAACCGTTTGTTCCATTGTTCGAAACATTTTTTAAATTTGTCTGAAGTAATGCCAATTAATGCTCTGGTCGTTTCTTGTTTTACCTCTTCGACGTCAGCAAAACGCCTTCCTTTCAAGTCTTTTTTTCATCCGAGGGAACAAAAAGAAATCACACAGAGCTAAATGCGGTGAGTAGGGTGGGTGGTTCAGGGTTGTTATACCGTTTCTTGCCAAAAGTTGGCGAATGCTGAGAGCAGTGTGAGATGGAGCGTTGTCATGATGAAAGAACCAATCGCCCGACTCCCACAAATCAGGGTGTTTCCTTCTCACACTGTTGCACAACCTACTTTTACAAAAAAATTCACAGAACACAAGCACAACCTTCCAGACTGATGGCACTTGGCAGACTGACTTGTGAGGAGTGTAACTAGATCGCCCTAGCGGCCCAACCACATACTACAAGTACCAACCCAACAACAACAAAATTCCGGTTATTTTTGGGTCCCCCCCTTGTATGTCTTTGTTTTTTTGTCAGTGTGGCTTTGACATCATGGACCTTAAGGCGCATACTAATTCAGCGTAAGCAGGAACACTCAATAAAATTGAATAAAAAAAATCAAGTGACAATGAGATACGAAGAAGGCAGATTCACCAGTGTTTGTGTGTCAGCTTTTATCCATCCAGATCAGAGAATTTCCAGTTCAATTGTCTCAAAACACTCACATCTGCAGTTATTCCCAGTTTCAGATAAAAAGTTGTCAGATCCCTTTGTGTAGTATGCATCGTGATCTTGACTGAGAGAATAAAAGTGAAAAAAATAACGGTAACTTTTACAAGTACTATAAATGTACACCGGCTGTTACAGACGCAAATCAAATGTATGTGTTTATTGTATAATATTAACAATAAGAGCAACTCACTACTGAAAATGGTAAATATACGAGACAGTCAGGATCAAACCGGTGACTCTTGATTACAAGTCAGCAGATCTTAGCGCTACGCCACGGAAGCTATTGTATCGTCCTTCAACCTTTTGTGAAAGTGTTTATGTGATCTTTGCACTTCAGACTTTACACATTATATAGTTTATGTCTACATTTTGTCATTTATTACTAAAATATGAAAAACGTTTCTGTTTTAACAATGTGTTTTTTGGTTAAGTTAAATGCACTTTTTTTTGTTTAAAGACTACGTGCGCTTTAGTTTGTATTGTTTAGTGTATTTCTTTTTTATTGTGATGGTCACACTAATATAAAAACATCTCATTATTTTCAAATTCATATGTTTAACTGGTTGTTATTTTAATTTGATTATTATTAATTTTAATCATGTTAATGCAGAGACATCAGGGTGACATTCACAGGTGGACAGATGTGAGCAGAGGAGGTAAGACATCCACTGGAGCCCAGAACAGGATGTGCAACCACAGGTCGCAGGCTTCAAAATAGTCAGGCATGAACTAATCGTGACTAATCGGGTGGAAATTGAATGATTAGTCAACTACCAAAATAATCATTAGTTGCAGCCCTAAAATTGACCAATAGTGTGAGCTTTACTTAGAGGAAATGTTTTAACAAAGGATGGAAGCCACCATGTCTAGGTGTCATGGTGTAACAAATGTCTGGGTAAAGAATCCTGTTGGATTAATTGCCACAGGTCAATGGGGATGTGTGCTTTCTTGCCCAATGATGTACTGTAGCTCTTTCACGTACTGAAGGTGCTCTTATAGTCCCTGACATGGGTTGTGCTTCATGTTTGTTGTAAAGAAACCATTTTGTCAGGAATATAATCAATACGCTGGTCAAGTTGGCAAATGATTCCAAATTTGGTGGAAGAACAGATGACGTGGAATCAGCTAAATTGTTACAGAGGGACTTGGACAGCATACAGACTTGGATAGCTTTCTGGTAAAAATAAAGCATTACATGTAGGAAGTAGAAATGTTAGGTTTCAATACACAATGATAGATCTTGAACTTGAAAGTACCCCCATTGAGAAGGAAAGGATCTGGGAGTCACAGTAGACTCATCACTGTCCACATCAAAACAGTGCACAAAAGTGATTAAAAAAAAGCTAATAAGATATTAAGTTCTATCACAAGGTCGGTCGGTCAGTCAGTCAGTCATTGTCCAACCCGCTATATCCTAACACAGGGTCATGGGGGTCTGCTGGAGCCAATCCCAACAAGCACAGCGCGCAAGGCAGGAACAAATCCCGGGGCAGGGTGCCAGCCCACCACAGGGCACACACACCCACACACCAAGCACACACTAGGAACAATTTAGGATCGCCAATGCACCTAACCTGCTTGTCTTTGGACTGTGGGAGGAAACTGGAGCACCCGGAGGAACATGCAAACTCCACACAGGGAGGACACGGGAAGCGAACCCAGGTCTCCTTACTGCGAGGCAGCAGCGCTACCACTGTGCCACCGTGACGCCCACTCTATCACAAGGTGTGGAGTACAAGTCCATGGAGGTTATGCTTAAGTTTTATAACGCACTGGTGAGGCCTCGCCTGCAGTACTGAGTGCACTTTTGGTCTCCACATTCCAACAAAATGACATAACAAAGGGAGCAGATATAAGGCAAATAACAAGGGGGGCCAGAATAGAGCTTTGTGGTACACCTAGTATGGGCGAAGCTGGCTGGGAGAAATCACCACCTATGTTTATTAACCGAATGGCCACTAGGGGGAGGCAGCTTAATGGCTGAGGTCTCCAAATTCAAATCGCATTATGTGATGTCATCTACTGTTGAATTCTGCTCTGCACTTGTAATATTTCTATTGCACTATTGTATTGTATTGAGGATGACTTGTGTTCTGCTCTGTGTATTTTGTTCTGTTTACCCCCCTTTTTTTGACACCCACTGCACACCCAACTTACCTGGAAAGGGGTCTCTCTTTGAACCGCCTTTCCAAAGGTTCCTTAGAGAGTCAAGGCTGGGGGGCTGTTAAAGCCCATTCCGGCCCTCTTTGTTGTATAGCCCAAAACCACACAATAAATTGTATTATATTAAGTAGGCCACAAACCATTTTCGTGCACACCCTTGAATTCCGACTGGGTGAACTGTTTTTCTTTGAATTTTCACTGAACTTTTTTTAAAACAAACTTTATTGGACTGAGAAATTTCTTTTGTACGTGTTTGACTCGCGCTGATCCTGCTCGATTTCGAGACCCTGGAACAGCCGCAGCTACACATAGTGAGTGGACCTTTGTAGATAACACCAGTTCATTTTCAGAAGGTATTTTTTGTTGCAGAGATTTGTCATTTTAATTTGATAAATGATATGCAATGCTCAATCTTGTACAGAAATTTTAGGTCAATTTATCCCCTTGGTGGCCATTACTTTGAAATGTGACGCTTGAAATGAGGGGCTCACTTCCCAATATTCACTTTATTTTCACCATTTATTGAACTGTCCACAGTGCTTTACGATATCTATAATGGCTATAGTAGCGATGTTAATTATGAAACAGTGACGTACAGAATCCCGTGTGAATGTGCGTTTTGTAATACTTTAAGGGAGTTTTATATAAGAACAAAACAATACACACCTAAATTTTGGTGGCGCAGTGGAAGTGCTGCTGCCTTGCAGTGCGGACACCAGAGTTTGCATCCCGTTTTCTTCCTCTGTGGCGTTTGCATGTTCTTCCTGTGTCTGTGTGGGTCAGGTTTCTCTGGGTTCCTCCTGCTGTCCAAAGACATGCACATTGGGTGAATTGGCGACATTAAATTGGCTTTGGTGTTTGTGTTTGTTTGCCCTGCAATGGACTGGCATCCTGTCCAGGGTTTGTTCCTGCCTTGTGCCCGATGCTAGCTGGGAGAGGCTCCAGTACCCTTCTTGTGACCCTGGTATGGATTAAGCAGGTTAGAAGATGACATGACATATAAATTCCATACAGAACCAAAATTTGCTAGGTGCAGTAGCCGTTAAGAGTCACATTCCAGTTTTCTTTATGGTCTTAACTGTTTGTGACTAGTTCTTGGAGTGCCAATTCTGGTTTTTATTTTGAGATTAAACGCGGGCATGCAGAAATGCAAAAACTATAAGCACTTTATTTTTAATAAGGTTTAATTGACTGCTATAAAATGCCTTTGGCTTATCAAGGCCTGAAGAGCAGCAAGTACGGCCAGGTGTAAATGACAGAGTGTGTATTGTGTCTCGTTTCAGCTTGAAATCTAAGATGGCTCAAACGCACTCCACTCTGGCTGCAGTTCTGACATTTTTGACAAGGCTAAAAGTTTATTCTTGAGCTGTGCAAAATCCTCCAGCTGAGTGAAAAGAGGAAATTTATTAATTTTTCTTTTGGCAGAGGCTTATTTTGAAGCCTGCAGGTGAACAAAGGACTATGTTTGGTGCTACGCTATATAGGCCATTGTGCCTTTTGCTGTCTCTTGTCTTTGCAGATTGCAATCCTGCATAGCTGTCCACTTTGGCACAGCGTAGACAGCAAATATTGCAGGGAGTTCTGAATTGGCACAATCCTGCTCAGCCCCAGATCAGACCAAAGGGTGGACATTAGTTGCTTTCTTTGGGGTTTCTATAAAGTAATACAGTGCCCTCCATAAGGTTTGGGACAAATCAAACAATTCAGACATTGTGATTAAAAGAGCACATGGCAGACTTTCATTTAAGGGGATTTGCATACATTTCGGTCACAGCATGTAGAAATGACAGCACTTTTTCTCTCCATGGTCCCCCCATTTCAGAGCACCATAATGTGGACTCCGCAATGGCAGGTCTATTAAAGCAGTTGTCATATTTAGTCCTTTGTCACATATCCCTGCCATGCAATGACTGCTTGAAGTCTGTGATTCATAGACATCACCAGGTGCTGAGGGTCTTCTCTGGTGCTGCTCTGACAAGCCTCATCCTGCACCATGAGTTTGAAGGCAATTGATGGAACTTGAGCAGATCAGATGTTTCTGCCGTCAGCAGTCCAATCATCAATGAAGAGAAGTGTGCCAGTCAGGACCTGTGGCAGCCATACATGTAGTCCCAAAACTGAGCATGAAGGTCAGAATTATAGAATATACAAAAGGCACGAGGACAGCAAAACACAATTAACTCACCAACTCCAGAGCGCATTCCAGTGAACTGTCAGGAACTGTAGAAGACCCTCCAGATTTATAGGGTGGAGGGCAGTTGCAGGCAGTGATTGGCAGGCGGGCCCGCCTCTTGTGGAATCGCCCACAAAACACATGCATATATACATAGACACAACCAAAAGCAAAGAACGATGCACAAGATCAACATAAAAGAAGAAAAGAAAAAGAACAATAGAGACAAAAAACAATGCATTTGAACCCAAGTTCCAAGAACAGTTTGGTGACCAACAGTACCTTTTCCAGTATGATGGAGCACCGGGCCATAAGGCAAAAGTGAGAACTAAGTGGCCCAGGGAACAAAACATCGAAATTTGGGGTCCATGGCCAGGAACTCCCCCAGACCTTAATCCCATTGAGAACTTGTGGTCAATCCCCAAGAGGCAGGTGGACAAACAAAAAACCCCAAATTCTGGGGCTGCCATCAGTCAGGATTTGGCCCAGAAGTTGATTGACTGCATGACAGGGCGATTTGCAGAGGCCTTGAAAAAGAAAGAAGGGCCAACACTGCAAATATTGACTCTGTTCATAATCTTAATGGAAGTGTCAATAAAAGCCTTTGAAACTTCTGAAATGCTTGTAGTTCTACTTCAGTATACCACAGAAACATCTGACAAAAAGATCTAAAAACACTGAAGCAGGAAAATTTGAATAAACCAACACTTGTGTCATTCTCAAAACTCTGTAATCTTCAGAGTTCATGATGTCAGGCATACAGTCAAAACATCCAGTGCCCAAAAGCAGCAGAGCAACGCCACAATATCTGTGAAGAGCAAACATGCTTGACTGGAGGGGCCGTGTTCTTTTCTTTGAAGGCCTCATTTCATTTTCTGTAAATGGTACAATGATGTGCTTTACCAAAAAGCTCTATTTTGATCTCATCTGTACACAAGGCGTTCTCCCACATGGATGTTGGGTTCTTCAGGCAAACTCCAGTCTTCCTTTTATATGTCTCTGTATCAGCAGTGAGATCCTCTTGGGTCTCCTAACATAACAGCAGCAATTTTCTTACCCATGTAGAGAGAAAAACTGAAGACGTCTTGGATAAAGCAATTCAGAGAGAGACCCCTTTTGGTTGGGTGTGAAATGGGGTCAATACAATACAAAAAACAGAACACACTTAATCCTCTTCACAGAGCAAGATAAACAATTTATCATGGCCACCTCAGAAATATAACACAGTAGTACAATGCAATAGTACAAACTACAAACCAATATGAAATAATATGTTGTATCACTTGCTAAATACAGAACTATCATGTAGGAGGATGCAAACTTGTTCAGAGTCCTGGAGACCTTGGCCAACAGGCTACCTCCCCTCTACTGGTCATTCTTACAGCTGAGTCAGTGCTGGGTTGTCCAATCAGATGAAAGGATCTATCTTCCAGATGATTCCAGGGCTCCTTTATCAGCGATGATTTTTCCATAGGCAGGCAAGCAACTTGGCAGTAGAGCAGTTGCACCAAGTGTCACATGAGGATACAGAGAAGAGAAACAGAATAGGTGAACGTTAGTAACAAATTATAAATATTGTATTACTTATATATTAATATTAACGACTAACAAACAGAGATCCAGTCTGCACAGCTAAGTAGCAGCTCTACTCAGGGTGTACTACACTAAAGCAGTGAGTCTTCAGCCGGGATTTGAAATCTGATCTTATATTAGCAGATCACTCCAAAGCTTTGGGGGTCCTGTAACTAAAAGCTCGACCTCGAGCTGTTATTTTATTAATCCTTGGAATCATAAGCAGACCAGCACCTTGAGATCTTAATGTGCGCTCTGGTTTATAAGTCATGATAAGCTCAGATAAGTAAACAGGGCCTCGCCCATTTAAGGCTTTATATGTTAAAAGGAGGATTTGGAAATCTGCCCTAAACTTGACCGGGAGCTAATGTAAGGATTTAAGAATTGGAGTTATGTGTTCACATTTTCTTGTTCTTGTAATAAATCGTGAAGCTGCATTTTGAATTAACTAGAAGCCGTGTAAAGAACGATTTGAGCGGCCAGTTAACACCGCACTGTAGTAGTCAATCCTGCTAGAAATAAATTTGTCAGCATCCTATATATTCAGGAAATGCCTTAATGTCCCAACATTTTTAAGATGAAAAAAATCATGTTTTGGACAGTTTTATAATGTGCGCTTTAAATAATGTGGGCTGATTCAGTAAAACTAATGGTGATACCAACTAAATTAAATAATGATATCATTTCCTTCAGTAACTAACACTTCTGTTTGTCTGTGTTCGAAGACAAGTAGTTGTCACCCGTTCACTCATTTAGCTCACTAACACATCGAATTAAGGACAACATCAGAGAAACGTCATTTGGTTTAAAAGAAAAGTATAACTGTGTCACCTGTGTACGAGTGAAAATGAACACTATATTTTCTAATGATAGATCCCAGTGGAAGCATGTAAAGTGAAAACAGTAAAGGTCTGAGTACTGAGACATGTGGGACACCATATCTCACTTCTGTGTGTACCATGCCATGGCATCCCCATTTCATTCAGGTGGCAACGGATAGTGTAGGCTGTCTGCAGGTCAACCTGAACTTGTTTGGAAATTTATTGAGGTTCTTTATCCACCATCTGAACAATCCTTTGTTGAAATTGTCCATCAGTCTTTCTGTTTCGTCCTTGTCCAAGGAGGTTAGGTACAGTGCCATGGGCTGCAAACTCCATAATGATGTTGTGCACTGTGGACACAAGAACAGTCTTTGATGGACTTGTACCCTTGAGGTTGTCCATACTTTACCATAATTTTGGTTCTCAAATCCTCAGACAATTCTGAACTCTTCCTAAGTTTTCTCCATGCTCCGTGTGGTACACACAGACCCACAGTTTGAGTCAACGATTTTCCATTTAAACTTGGTTGCAAGTGGGAGTTTTTTATTGCCAGTACCTGTTCCTTGTCATGGGTGAGATTTATTACAAACTAGCAAAATACCCGTGCTTCGCAGCGGCAAAGTACTGCTTTAAAATTTTTATTAAGAAGAAAAGTAAACCTTTTTAAACTGAAGGAAAATATACCAATAATTATTTGTTAATTATCTCTTTGTATACCACATTGTCAGTTTGGCCCTCCGCTTGTAATATGACCAAGCTGTGCGCTGAGCTTACTCTTGAGCATGCAACGTATAGTTGGCCATGTGAAAAGCAATCTTGCCTCAAATCAATGCCAACCTTTTGTAGGGTCTGTCCCTAAGACTTATTAGTTGTCATTGCGAAGCAGAGCCTTACTGGAAATTGGAGGCATTTGAATTGAAATGGGTTTCATCGATAACTTCGCATCCAGCTTTTGGGAGTTTAAACATTCATAAACATCAAAGTGTCCACTACTCAAATCGTCACCTGTGAATCTAAGATGTTTAAGAGGCATTGGCGGTTGTCCAAAGGTGTAAAATATTTGGCCATTTCGGTACACTTGAAAGCGAAAACCGAACAATTCAGCGGCAGTCATCAACTCACATGCAGAACCATAGGTGAAGGGCTTAAGCATTTCACTCTTATAGTGCTCCTGTGTAGTATAATTATCTCCTGTACCGTCATCAGTCCACACCTTGAACCTGTCCCAGTCATTCAATACATAAGACACAATGTTCCTCCGGATATCAAGAGTGAGCCTGATATGGCCGTGCAATATGTAACACAGAGAATGGAAAAGGCAGTCGCCATCGCCGGGCATGGAAACCACTCAGTAAGTGACAGTTCTTTGATCGATGGTGATCACCTCAATAGACATGTTAATGGGGGTACAATTGGAATGATAAAGGAAATAAAGTCTAAAATACCTACACAATAACTATAATCGTAATAAACGAACAATAAAACAGCAGAGAAGCCGTGGATTAAATAAAAAGGCTGCAGTTATCAGCAGGGAGACGTGAATACCGTAGCGAAGCAAGGAAAGGAATGAAGAGACTGGAGCGACAGACAGCCTTATATATAAGCAGGTAGCCAACTACGTGGGAGGCTTGGGGATGGGGGACCCAACGCCGCCTCACACGGCGACCGAGCTGCAGGCTATGGACGTAAGTAGGACTCAGTTAGCATTGGGAACCCGCGTGCCAAATTTCTTGAAGATGGGCCCATAAGTAACTAAGACCGTTGGAAAGTTCAATATGGCAGCCGACAGTGGTTTCAGTTTCGGTCAGCGCAGGGAAGCTGCCTACCAAATTTCGTGCAGATGGGGCCATAAATAAGAAAGTTTAACATGGTGGACGTTGTCGACCGTTATGACCGTTACGCGTAGAATTTCGAAATGAAACCTTCTTAACTTTTGTAAGTAAGCTGTAAGGAATGAGCCTGCCAAGTTTCAGCCTTCTACCTACACGGGAAGTTGGAGAATTAGTGATGAGTGAGTCAGTGAGGGCTTTGCCTTTTATTAGTATAGATCAAAGGAACCTTACATGATTGAAATTCAAGTTCTTCTTACAGTTTTGAAAAGGTGGCAATGATTTTGCCCGCTCCATTTCTGGAGTTCTGTGTGGAATGAGGTCAGACTTTAATTTTTTTGTGTTGTTCCAATGCAAACAAAAAGAAGAAATATGTGAAGACCAAAGCATTTGGAATTCCATCAGTTTTCTGAAAGAAGTGCAGGAGTGTCAATAGGATGCTCTATTCTGTGCATTCACCTTTATCTCTGAGATGTGTCTCCACTTGCCTTCATCCATCTACACGCTTCTGCTATGTAGGTCACCTAACTCATAAAATGGAAGTTCTGCAAGTATTCCGATGATCCCAAGCTCCACATGAAGGTGTCACCAGGGTGAAGTTTCTCATTCCTAGAAGAGTTCCGTGCATGTCTGCTGGATTTCGCCGCTTGAGGTTTTGACATGTCATTTTCTTCTCGACTCTTAGGTCAGCACTTCTAAACTGATGAAAGCCGTGCTCATTCTTGTGGCAAACCTGGCAAGATTCAACAAACTTTTAAGTCTCCTTAAACCTTGGATCCTGCTGAATTCTCTAGATCCCCTGGAGCCCCTTTCCCTGATTGCATGCTGCTAGCAAAATTAATGCTCAGTCTGGTAGGAAACAAAAAAAAAAAAAATCTGTATAATGCATATTTTTATTTAATCTCACAGCATGCGTCCAAGGGTCCCTTAAGATTTCAGTTCTGTAATTCATTTTACCGGTCAGTAAACGATGGGAAAACACTCACTGCAAAAACCCTCATGGACATGGAAAGGATGTGGGTAATGATCTTATGAATTACATGTGGACAGAAATCTTCCATGTAATAAGAAACTGCTTATAGATGGGATGGCGTAGGAGGGTCATTGACAAATTCTGAAATATTCCATGAGGAAGAGTTACATAATTACTCTCCATAATGTGTACAGTGATGGCTTCTGTTTGGAAAGTCCTCACAATGGCCGTTTGAAACGCGTTCAGTTAAACGACTAATTCATCAATCATTTAATAAAGTGGAATCCAACCACAAAGAGTATTTCGACCCCTGTGACTCCAGGGTTTCATTTCGTGTGAAGTTTAATGCAGAATTCCAGCCATATGCGTGGGAGTCCAATTTCTGATTATTCCGTTCCTCAGCCAATATTTTGTGCAGTGTGTTCTTGGACAGCAGGGAGAGTGATTTGGCACAATAAACCCCGCTTAGCTACAAAACAAGAAGAAATAAATCAGCTCCATGTCAGCAAACGCCACCCACACACTGCCCGCAAAGAGAAGAGCGCCATCTGTTTGTGATAATGAGGACGGCCGAGAAAGCAGGTTTATAAGATGGTTTGCTGGAGCAGATACTGCGTTTTCTGAGATGGTGGAGCATTTGTACCCCCTCTTTTTAACCAGTCTAATGATCGTCATGGTGAGAATGGCTTGAAAGCTGTACAATAAGTACACAGTTCACACAAAGTATTTTCTTTAATGTATGAGTATATGCAGTGGATTCAAAAAGTATTCAAACCCCGTCCATTTTTTCACATTTTGTTCTGTGGCATCCTTATGTTAAAATCAATCAGGTTCTTTTCTCTTCCCCCTACTTCAAGCAATACCCCCAAAACAACAAAGCGAAAACAGAAGTAAGTGCCCTAAAGTATGGACTGGCATATGCCGACTGGGATGAAGGGCGATTCCTGGGCTGTAATGGATGGACTCTATGTATGGAATCACAATCCTGGCCAGGTTACACCTTCATGTGTAGTGTCCATCTATTATGGTCTCCCATCCAGGCCAGGAATCACCCTTCAACCCAGTCGGGGTGCCAGTCCATCCCTTTAAGGCACTCACACAGGATTTTAGGAATTTTTGCAAATTTATTAAAAGTAGTGGTAAGTAAGGCCTCCATCAGTTGAAGGCGACTTTTGAAAGATGTGCTCTAGTTTCCCTTGCTGTTGCTGTTTTTGTTGTTGTGGCAGCATCATTTGTGACTAATGAAATCATTACGGGAGTGGCAAGCTCTGTTGCAGAGGTCACACTTGTGGGTGGTCTCGGGTCTGTCTGCAGAGCTGTGTTGCTTTCTGTGGGCTTGCTTGTCCGCCACTGCTTTCTGGAGTGTTTCTTCTCTGGACTTGAGGTGCATGAATGAAATATCACACCGATACAAGTATTCAGACCCTTACCTCAGAACTTAGTTGAAGCACCATTGTCAGTGATTTCAGCCTGCAGTCTTCCTGGGTCTGTTGCCACAAGCGTCAGACATCTGGATTTGGTGATTTTTTGCCATTCTTCTCTGCAGATCTTTTTCTGCCATTTTTCTCTGTAGATCCTCTCAAGCTCTGTCAGGTTGGATGGACACCATAGGGGGAAACCTATTTTCAGGTCACCCCAGAGATGTTTGATTGTTTCAATTCCAGGCTCTGGCTTTCACTCGCCTGGATTTGGGGATTTTGTGCCATTTTTGGAAGGTGAATCTTCTGGAGTGCTCTGGAGCAGGTTTTTATTAAGGTTATCTTAGAACTTTACTCTATTCAGCTTTCCCTCCACCCTGACTAGTCTCCTAGTCCCAGGCACTGAAAAACAACCCCAAAGTATGATGTTGACTCCTCCAGCCATGACGCCCATCTTGATTTCCACCACACATGACAGAAGTATAATGGAGAGCCTGACAGACTACTTCTTCTTCTTCTTCTTCTGGCTGCTCCCGTTAGGGGTTGCCACAGCGGATCATCTTCTTCCATATCTTTCTGTCCTCTGCATCTTGTTCTGTTACACCCATCACCTGTATGTATGTCCTCTCTCACCACATCCATAAACCTTCTCTTAGGCCTTCCTCTTTTTCTCTTGCCTGGCAGCTCTATCCTTAACATCCTTCTCCCAATATACTCAGCATCTCTCCTCTGCACATGTCCAAACCAACGCAATCTCGCCTCTCTGACTTTGTGTCCCTTTCGTCCAACTTGAGCTGACCCTCTAATGTCCTCATTTCTAATCCTGTCCATCCTTGTCACACTCAGTGCGAATCTTAGCATCTTTAACTCTGCCACCTCCAGCTCTGTCTCCTGCGTTCTGGTCAGTGCCACCGTTTCCAACCCATATAACATAGCTGGTCTCACTGCCGTCCTGTAGACCTTCCCTTTCACTCTTGCCGATATTCGTCTGTCACAAATCACTCCTGACACTCTTCTCCACCCATTCCACCATGCCTGCACACTCTTTTTCACCTCTCTTCCACAATCCCCATTACGAAAGTAATCACTGGAGGTTGCTGTCACCCCTTTAAACCCAACACACAGACACTCGGGACACACGTTAAAAGCACCAAGAAGACGTTTTAATATTTTTCTTCTTTAAATAGTGCCCTTCAAATACAACAGCCACCAATAAACAGGCATGTAATCAACACAAAGCACAATCTTCTCTTTCTCTTTTCTCCTCCACACCTCCCAGCAAGCGTTGTCTACTACGCTAGCTGGGTTTTCAGCAGTCCTTTATATATGGTCCGACCCGGAAGTGCTTCCGTCCTTCCATCCACGTGACTTGAAAGCACTTCTGGGTCAGATGGAGAACTTGTGTTTCTCGTTAGCCCGGAAGTACTTCTGGATTCCCGTCCTTGTGACTTGATAGTACTTCCTGGCCATGTAGGAAATAAGAGTCCCAAGCTCTTCTCGCAGTGTCCCCTGGCAGCACACACGGTTCTCAGCAGGGCTGCAATACCGAATTCCAAAGTTCATGATGCCCTGCGGGAATCTGGGGCACTGTTAAGCTGTAGGGAAGCTGCCATCTAGCGATTTGGGGGAGGTAGTGTCCAAATGTAGCTGTGCCTTCCCCCATCCTTCCATCCTCGGGGTGTCCAGGCCAGACTGAGCTGCTGGCTGTCCCTTACATCATGTGGGACCAAACATGACTCGCAAATAAGAACGCACAGCTGGGGACAACCCATTAAAGAAGTGTGTAGTGAATGGTGGCAAAATCCTTCACTGTAAAGGCTCCACCCACAGGGCTTCTTCCTAAAATGCCCACCCTCAATTTTTCCAGTCCATGAGTTTTAAACCACCGCCGGGGTTTTGAGGGATAGAGCAAAAGCTACTGAAGAAAAGACTCGACGTTGAGAAAAAATAAACGGCTCAGCCTCACAAGTTAACTGAAAGTTAATAATTGATTTTCATGTTGTAAGGAGTTCTGTGACTTTGGGGACAGAGACAGAATCACACACAAATACCACTGCAGCTACTGGGCTCCACACATTTGAGAAGTGCCTCTATCTTCTAAGATATCTTTCTGTCATTTTAACTATTGCATCACAATATGATGTACCAACAGCAAATAGAGTTTAGCTTAGCATTATGGTGTATGAACACACTGTTCTGTCATCACATGTTTGCATTTCTTCAGATATTCATGTAGACGTGCAGTTAGATGATGGATGTTTTGCTGCCTTGGCTGTGCTTTACTGCTGTCGTTAGGCAGATTTGTTGATTCGGGTGTTTTGAGTTCTGAAATCCACATCTCCTTTGCCTCTTTGTTATCCGCTCTCTTATCGGCAGTCCTTTTGACAGAGTGTGATTCACCGTTTACTTCAAATGTAAATTTTACTGTTCATATTTTCACAACTTTAACTGCTAATTCTTCCAGGCTTACATCGACTCCTACAGTGTCATCGTAACACTAAACAGAGAGCACACACGGCATCTGTGACAACAAATCGTTTGCATTTACCTCTCGTCCATTGATGCCGTTGAATGTGTAATCTGATGTTACAGAAATGTTTTCCCTTTGAATCAGGTTATGTTTATTTTTAAAACATGGAATATGCTTTCTGAACATGCGACACGTTTACATGCGTAATGGATGTTCTTTTAGGTGGCTTCTTGACTGTGGATGGTTCATCGTAATCGGAGGCTTGCTGTCTCTTGGACCAGTTTAACAGGAGCACCTCTGATCTTTGCAGTTTAAAATTCCCGCCCCTATTTTGAGCTCCGCCTTTATGAGGTGTTGAATTGGTTTAGAAATGTGCCACTCAGTGACCTGTCTAATTGTTCCCCCCCCCCACCCAATTTTAACTCTTTGAGTGCTGAATATTTTTTGCAAGCAACTCACTTTTCTGAAAAGCACACAAAGCAAAGGTTTCAAATGTAAAGCTACGTAAAACGTCTGTTGCTGTGGCTGCTGTCGGCGCCTGGTCAGGGTCTCTGGTGGCTGTGTAGGGGCAGCTCGATGGCCGGTAGGAACGCGTGGTGGGCCGGCTGCCTGGCCTGTCTCCTTGTGTCATTAGCCAGGTTTCCATCCAAGGAGTTTTTGTGAAAAAATATTTAGCGCTTCAAATTTTTTTACCGATATAGCTGATGGAAATGCTAATTATCGATAAAATGTTGTACATGTCGACATAATATTTTTCCATTTAACTTTAGCGCATAAATTCCATGTCGATACTTCAGATGTCGCAAAAACTACATTGGAAACAGTTTTTGTCGGAAAAAAGGGCTTTAACGCAAATAAATGTGTCACATTTTCATCACGTGCAATCAAAACGAGAATGGCGGAGCGGCTCGCATGGTCTGATGAAGAGAGTTTTTTTTTTTTGATTAAACGTCGTTATTTTGTATTAATTCAAATTTCAGTTTTAATTAAAAACCTTAAGGGAAGCAGGTTAATTCAGTTGTTATCGCACTGTGAAGGGATATGAAAGGTAGGCTCACCTGTACAGATCCGATGCTGCAAACACAGCTGCATCATGGGCACTTCCAGGAGTGCCAACGCAAATGTCTCGTATCATGCACCTGTCATCAACAAGGGCCTGGAGAACAATAGATGGCCACCCTTTGCGATTAATGTAATCGCGGTAGCCTTCCGTCGGGGGAAGAATAGGCACATGCGTGCCATCCAGCGCACCGTAAATCTGTGGCACAAGATGCACCAAGGAATTGCAGTATGCAATTTCATTGGCCTCCGCTACAGTCGGAAGTCTGATATAACGCCGCATTAATTTTTCTTTAATAGCGGTGCACACAGCATATACACATCGATGGACGGTAGTTTTACTAACCCCGAAAGTTTCTCCAACTACTCTATACTCGGCGCAGGTTGCCAGCTTGTAAAGGGCGATGGCAATCCGCTTTTGGGTTGGAACCGGTGGTCGTTGGCAACCTGTGATGGGCGCAACATCAGGACTGATGAATCCACACAACATCTCAAACGTCGGCCGTGTCATTATAAAATGTTGCAGCCAGAGATTTTCTGTTAAGTCTCTCCACCACCTCCTCCCAGAAGGTCTTATTCCGTCGTCTCTCCCATACCCGTGGGTTTCGTCGCACTGGGGTACTTTCTTCGAGCTCTAGGGCTATCAGACAAGCAACTGCTTCATTCTGCTGTCGTCTTCGGATATTATGTACAATTCCAATTATTTGTGAAACTGAAATAACAGTAAGCTGGCAAATTTCAAAAAACTGTCTGAATAATCTCTCCATTTCTTTGTTTCTTTGTTTAGTGGAGGGGGTGTAACGTGGAAAACAAAAGGTAGATAATTTGCGACATACACAAAATTATGTATGGAAACGGCTCAAGGGCAGATTTTTTTCGCGATACAACAAAAGTTATGCGACAGTTTGTTTTGGGGGGGGGGGGGGGATGACGTCATCACGCACACCATTTTATCGATAAAAAGCCAGTTTGATGGAAACAGGCTGGAGACAGCAAATTTCGCACATTTTTTTTTACGTATATTCTGTTTGTCGATAACAAAACGTCGCAAAAAACTGGATGGAAACTTAGCTAGTGTGACACAATCTGGTTTGTACCTCTTGTCATCGTAAGTGGCGCTCCTCCCAGGTGAACGTTGCCATAGGTGCATCAGCTACACAAGTGTGTTCAGCACCATGATCAGCTGATGCTGGTACCTCACTTTCATTTTCAATCTTCAGATCTCTTGCATCAAAATCGGAGTCCAACAAATCAAGAGTCCGATTCGGCGATAATACGCAAAATGTCGTCCACGGAGTATTTTGTTTTGCGCATTTGCTTTGGTCTCTTGCCAGACATCGATGCCGTTTTAGAGGTTGTTTGCTCTTCGCAACTAACGCATGTGCAGGTAAACCAACAAAGCTAACTTTTCTTCTAGCAAAGAGAGTTGAACTAAAACGTAACGGTGAGTTTTACGGCTGATTACCCTCCTCTGCCCCTAAATTTTCGACAAAAGTCGACATCTACCCTGAAAGAGTTAAGCAAAATTCACTCCTGGTTGTCTCCAGATGTACATATTATACATCTGGCTTCAGTGAGACTAAAATGAAAGTAAAGAGGAAAAAATGGGCAGGATCTTGAAAACTTGTGCTGATGGTGAGTGGAGCCAGACGGTCAGGTGTGTTGTCCCAAGATGAGCGTGTGACTGATGCTCGAGGGACGGGGGTCACTCCTGTTGTGCCCCCCAAGGATTAGGAGTGATCAAGTGCTCTGCCTAGGCTCTCGTAGACGCAGCGTGATGGTGGCGGGAGACTGGAGCAGGGCTCGAGAGGTCCCTAGGTCACTGAGGGATGGCTGCAAGGATTTAAAGTTTCTCCTCAGTCTGAGGAGACCAATTACGATGAGCTGAGGAGACTTGAGTTATTTGAAGGAGGCACAGTGACTCATGGTGGCTTTGAAAAGTGGATTTAAAGGCCTGGGATTTTAATCTTGTTTTAGGGATATAAATATTGTTTATTTATTTATTGACTTACGACTTCCACATCACCTGTGTTTTCTTAATTTATTTATGAAGATTTTGCTCTGTGCTTCTGCACTTCGTTTGGTTTTTAAAGCACTATTGCACATTTGCACCTTTCTTTTTTTGATAAGTGACCTCATGGCCCTGACTCATCTTGATTCATGGGTCCGGGTTCAAGGGGTATGGCAGCTACAGCCAAGCCGCACTGTCACAGTCTTTCTAATGAGTGTTGGACAAATGAACATGGTGTCCTTTGTTTCTTTCATTTTATGACGGTTTCCTTCCTGAGACAGAATTGAGTTTGAAACAGACACAGGAGATGTCACCTCATCTTGATAGTAAATGATGAAGATGAGATATCCAGAGCTGGAGCTGCTGTACCTACAAAAATGTCAGATTTCTCAGAATGACTGAGCTGGTGGCCCATAAAAATTAGAAGTCTCTGATTAGCAGAGCTTTGGCTTATCAAGATGGACCTTTATATCATTCAAAGAAAATGGTCATTCAAAACGAGTTGAAATGTGGTGAGGACTCCATTGGGGTGGCTCTCTTTACGGTACAAGCATGTACTATAAGTTTGGACACCACTGAAGTTGATGAACAGTAATCCTGAGGGAGTGGAAGTAATTGGCAGAATATATGTTTTTATGTGGATAAAGGGTCTAACTGGGGATCAAATTCAAATCCTCGACTTTTGCCTGTAAGAGTAGTCTGTGGGTCTGCACCAATGTATGTGGAGTCACTCATAAGTTCTTAGGCCCCTTCATGCCACTCGGGTCATCTAGTGAAAGGCATCTCCTTTGTGTGGTATTGAATCTCAATCAAGACTCTTTTTACGTGGAGTTCCTTGCTGGTGGAACAAATTGCCCATCTCCATCCGACCTGCTGACTCCCTCAGTGTGTTTATAAAGTGTATGACGACTCTCTCTTGTCCTGTGAATATCTTTTTGATTGAAATACTTTTGAGACGATCTTCTTCATAGCTAAGATATGAGTAGGTTGTCTTTAGCTGTTCCGTTTGATTCAGAGTACCTGTGGTGATCAATTTGTAACCTTTTTCTGTAGTGCTTGACTTCAAGACAGTCCCCAGACTGGTGTTACTCAGTTATGTTTGATCTCTTCTTTAAGTCTGCTAAAAGAACTCATGTAAATGAAAATATGCAGGGCTTTTAGCATATCTAGTGGTAGCCCACAGTAACACAAGGGGTGCAGCAATCATGTAGATCAGGCACTGGGATTCTACCTTCTCATGCTAAAGCAACAGAAAAATATTATAAGAAAAGTGTGCAAAGAAATCATGCGGATACTGTCTAGATTGTGACATTGGGATTTGAAACTATAAACACCTGTTTGTAGTTCTACACGAGTAGCTGGTCTTGTGTTATTCTGTTTGATTTTATCTATATAAATAGATATATTTTATATGCCAATATATAGTATATACAGTATCTATCTATCTATCTATCTATCTATCTATCTATCTCTCTCTCTCTCTCTCTCTCTCTCTCTCTCTCTCTCTCTCTCTCTCTCTCTCTCTCTCTCTCTCTCTCTCTCTCTCTCTCTCTCTCTCTCTCTCTCTCTCTCTCTCTCTCTCTCTCTCTCTCTCTCTCTCTCTCTCTCTCTATCTATCCCATGCAGCAGTGCGTTTTCAGTAGACCTCTATGTGCCAGCAGACTCACAGGTAGTTACTCTTTCATTGCCTTCATACATTTTTAATTCCACTCTTCTTCTTATTGAACTTTAAATTGTAATTATTTTCACAGCCTTTTCTCTCTGAAGATGGCCTTTTTGTGTCTTGTCATTTTTTATCACCCTACATCGCACAATTGAATTATCCCGCAGTGAGCTGCCATGCCTGCTGGAAAGATTCCCACAATAGCGCTAATCAGCTTCTATTTACAGAGAGAGCTTCATAATGTGATTTTGATGTTTCTCAGATGGCCGGACTTCAGAGGAAGAGAGCGAACGCTGAGTGCAGTCTTTGACATTTACAACCCTTGTGCATAGTTAGTAGCATTTGGTGCCTCCTTGTCACTTCATAGCTGTGCTTGCACTGTGAAGTGCAGCCTCAAAGGTGACCCACTGTGGGGCTTTGAGCTGACAGCATCCAAAAACAAACATGGGATGCTCTGATGGTGCAGCAGATAGGAACTGGAACTGCCACGAGTGTGGTGATTATTTATTAAAAATGGTGCCGATCAGCCGCGTGTGACGGTGTGGGTCCTGCTCCATGCTCCCTCTTCCAGCTTTGGGAGCCTCTTGACCCCAACACCGTCAGTAATGTAACCGGATGAGCTGTGCAATGAGGACAAATCACACATGGAGCAAGGGGATGGTGTAAAAGTGTCCCGTGCTTTTATTAACAAAAAAGCCATCAATACAGTGTTGAGATAAATAGTGCAGTTCTCCATAGTGGTGGCTCTGAGGCTAGGGATCTGCACTGGAAATCGGAAGGTTGCCGGTTCGAATCCCGTAAATGCCAAATGGGACTCTGCTCTGTTGGGCCCTTGAGCAAGGCCCTTAACCTGCAATTGCTGAGCGCTTTGAGTAGTGAGAAAAGTGCTATATAAATGCAAAGAATTATTATAGATCAATAAATAAATATTCCATAAAAACCACAAGTTATAAGCCAAGTTTAAAATCCATAATAAATAAATCCTTTTAAAATGAGGTTAAAATTAACAGGCTGGAAGCAGTTCCTTTTCAAACACCCGGTGCAGGCTTCCTCCTAACTAGCGGCTCCCCTGCTTATCCCAATGGGCTTTGCAACAGGGTTGCCTTCCGTCCCTTGGCTACGTACAGCTATCTCGCCGAACCGAGACTTGGGTTCCCCCAATAGCCAGGGCACTCACACTGGGGCTCAGCCTCCCAAAGCCTTCTGCGGTGAGCCGTCAACCTTTTTGGTCACTTCAGCTACTTGAAATCGCTCAGCTGGAGCGACCACCTTAATCTGTTTCCACTTCTACGGGGATCCACTCTAAGCTGCCTGCTTGTATGCAGAGAGCGTTCTCTCTTGCTCACTCCTGCACCAGCTGTCAGCACCTCCTGCCTTCTTCTTCCTCTAACCTCTGTTCTCTTTCCTTTTCTCTTTTTTTCTTCTTCTCTCCTTCCGCACTCGCACTTCTCCGTTTTTTGTAATAGGGACGTGGCACAGGTGTGGCGATTAGCAGCTCCCAGCATCAATTACGGACACGGGCGATCCCCCAGCTGTGCATTTTGAGTATGGCCACGGCCACATCGCGCCCAGGAACCGCTCCTGCCACACTACCACTCCCCCTACTTAAACCGCGAGTACGGCGATTTATTTATTTAAAAACTGGCCATCTGTTGAGAGCCGCGGACCTCACTTTACCACAATGATACCCACAATGATACGACAGATCTTCCTGAGACATCAATTGTGGAAGCTGTCACTCTTATTCCTACTATTATATTATTCTTATTACTGTTAGTTAGTTAGTTAGGTTATGTTAAATTGATAGAAGTAAGTATATTCTTAGCTATGTTAAAATGTTTGCCTAGTCAATAGAGGGTTCTATAATAACCCCTCAGTTAAATTGTAAATGGAATATTCTAATTATTTTGTGTACCTCAGATCACAGACGAGTTCAGTTTATGATCCACCTTGCAGTTGGTAAGGCATGGAGAGCAAACAGTTTCTGCACTGAATGTACTAAGTGAAGCCTGTGTAAGTCTGCCATACACAAATAATGACTAAGTATAGAAAGTAACTGAAGTTTAACATGAGAAAGCTAAGATTGTAATGAAATGTAGAAGAATCCTCTTTTTCCTTTTTTTGCCTTTTGCGTGTGTAGCAACTTTTTTCGGATTTTTTGTGATTTGTTCCTTTTTAAATTTTCACTAAAACCTTTATAAAACGAACTTTATTGGACTGAGGATTTTCTTTTGTTAGGCATTTGACACTTTGGCTGGATCCTACCCTGCCAGCTCAGTAGCTGCTCAATTTTGTGAATCTGAAATCGGAGTTATGAAATACACAGTATAGAATAAAAGCGGAAGTTTTGATTCAGTAGACATTTTATTTTTTTTTTCAGTTCCTTTGGATCTTTGGAGGATGGTGGGGTCATTTAGGCTTTTAATCTGAAATCTTCTGAACCCCAGACACACATTTTTTATCTTGTTAACATTTGTCAGAATTTAAAATTTTTTTTTTTAATTAAAACTAATAAATCGTAAGTTGAAATCCTCAATGAGGCACCGTTATTTATAGCGTGCAGGGACTGTAGAAGTTGGCAGCGGATCAGAGGTGCTTTTTAAAATATCATTCTAGTGTTTGCTTACAGTTGTTTGGGGAGCATTCCTTTGTGCTGTTCTTGTAATCATTTATCTTGTGGTTCTTCCTTCTTTGCTGCTCCTTGCCAAGGGCATTGAATCAGTGCGCTCATGGAGGAGAAAGCTGCTGCTGTTTACCGTAAGTGATAGCCCCCCAAATCTGAACAAAAAAAGCTGCAGCCAGACACACGAGTCAGTCTTTAGATAGAGACAGTAGATATGAAAGGCACTATGAAATAGACGGAGAGAGAGAGAAATACTGCATTGATCTAGGTTAGGTTAGGTTAGGTTTCTTTATTTAGTCATGTTTACACAGGAAAACATGAAATTTGCCTTCTCAGTTGCATCTAATAACAAGTAACAGACAGAATGAAATAAAACAGACAAATAGAAATAAGAAAGGTTAAGGTAAGGCAGTTAGATAAAACATATCTATACCAAAAAAAAAAAAGGTAACAGGAAATATATCAAAACCTTAAACATTATCTCCGATATTTCTTATTGAAAAGTCGTATGGCACTAGGAAGAAAGGAGTTTCTGGAGCGATTTGTGTGGGTTTTCAAAGCAACTATCCTTCCTGATTTACTGAAGTTTAGTTCTACATGTAATGGATGTCTGTCATCAGTTGAGATGATTTCCAGTTTCTTTAGCATTGCCCTCTGACACACACTAGTCAAATCATCTACATCAGCCCCAATAACTTTAGCTGCATACTTTGTAATCTGCTGGAGCTTTTTTGAGTTTTGGTTTGTCAGACTATTAAACCAGGCAATGAAACTGAAAGTGATCATGGACTGGATCATACTACGATAGAAGGGGAAACTTCATTTGTTGCAGTAGCCAATATGGCAAAAAGATATTGAATATACTCAACATATAACAGGAGCATAGAGACATGAATACATATATGCAGAATGTAATTAAAGCTTTTCAATTCCGTCACCTTGTCCAGTAACACTGGTGCCTACAGGCCCCCAGACTGAGATTTGCTCGATTTATGTTGACCTCTTTTGTAAGTCTCAGTGGGTAAAAGTGTTTGCTGAGTAAATAAATGTAAACGTAAAGTTAAAAATGCGGATGTGAGCCCAAACTATTGTATAACATTTCAGTAATTATTTACCGCTCTGGGCGGCACGGTGGCGCAGTGGGTAGCGCTGCTGCCTCGCAGTTGGGAGATCTGGGGACCTGGGTTCGCTTCCCGGGTCCTCCCTACGTGGAGTTTGCATGTTCTCCCCGTGTCTGCGTGGGTTTCCTCCCACAGTCCAAAGACATGCTGGTTAGGTGGATTGGCCCTAGTGTGTGCTTGGTGTGTGGTTGTGTTTGTGTGTGTGTCCAGCAGTGGGTTGGCACCCTGCCCGGGATTGGTTGCTGCCTTGTGCCCTGTGTTGGCTGGGATTGGCTCCAGCAGACCCCCGTGACCCTGTGTTCGGATTCAGCGGGTTGGAAAATGGATGGATGGATCGATTTACCGCTCTGATGGTGATCTTTCTGATCATAAAATAGGTCACTATGATAGCAATTGATAGGAAGAATTCATCATTAATAACAGAATTATGGTGGTTCATGGTTCCTCTAGAGTGCCCCTTTCTTTTGCACAATTTTTCTCAAAAACTAATCAGCACACCGTCATCTCATAACTGACTGATGTTTCAAGTTTGGTATTTTTCTGTCTAGCCGTTTTAGCTCTAGACCACGAATGTCAAACTCCAGGCCTGGAGGGGCCGCAGTGGCTGCAGGTTTTTATTCTAATCCTTTTCCTAATCAGTGACCAGGTTTCACTGCTAACTTCTTTTCCCTTCGTTTTAATAGCCCTGTTTTTAAGGATTCAGTGCTCTGAATTGATTCTTTTCATCGTTAAATGGAAACCAAACAGAAATGAGATGTGAAACGAGCCAACAGATGACCAGCTAAATTGGGGCTTCAAACTTCAACCATTTTCTTAATGAGAAGTCGATTTCTTGCTGTTAATTAAGCCCGTAATTTAATTCCTTGGCTTGTTGGTGCTCTCATTCTGCCAAAACTGTTGATTTTCAATTTTTTTTAAGAACAACATTAAAATGTTTTGGTGACCTGAGAGATCAACCTTACTAAGACCTTCACCTTTCTTTATTTTCGATATTGTGTGATGGGCACAGATGAGCTGGCCATGTGGCGGCTTGTTTTGTGTCTCACTATTGTTTGGCTGCTAACTAAGGAAAAAGAAACCACTAAGGGGCCTGAGCCACGTTAATTAAAATTAAGGCTAAAGAAGTTAATAACAACCAAAAATGGTCATTAATGAAGAAGATGGTTAGAATGAAAACCTGCAGCCACTGCGGCCCTCCAGGACCAGAGTTCGACAATCGTGGTCTACACCGTCCTCAAGAAACTGTGACACACAGACACACACACACAGACAGACACACACTTGCATCATCGAGATATCAGGGGATCCTAAAAAGTCAGGATCCGTTGAAAACCGGAGAGCGAAATTTTTGACGAATCTAAAGCTTTCGCTCCTCCCCCATAAATGATAGGTTATAGTGGGGAGAATGCAAAGCAAAAATGGCTAAAAAATATACTGTAGTTTAGGCAAATGCTCTGTTTTTAGCATCTAATAGCATGTGGTAAGAAAGACCCCCTTTATATGTGGAGCCATCAATGGCATGCATTATCACAAGGCTGTTTACACAATACATTTACAATGGAGTATCAGGCTACTAAAATTCACTAAAATGACAACTTTTTAAAATAACTGTAGTAGTTCAGTTGGAAACAAGAATTCATCAAGAACTTGGTAATGGTGGATATGAAACTCAACAAGCTGCATCTCAGAGAAAGCAGAAGTGTCCATGGCAGAGATTTAACTCTGTTCTGGAAATTGAGAGAAGAGATGCGTCCTAATCATCTGTCTGCCCGTTAGCTGAACCCCTATTCTCCATTACAGATTCACTGAGCGATGGGCCTGACTCTCTAGCAATGGCTGGAAGGCAAGAACCCACCTTGACCGATGTAACCTTCACCTGCAGGACCTGCTGACACATTAATCCACTCGTGTCTGTGTTTGATCATCAGAAAGTCGCCAGTTCATCTAGTATTGCTTGTCTTCGACGTGTTAAAGGAAGAGAAATTTCACATGAACACTGAGAGAATGTGCAGCCCCCATGTAGATCACTGGAGGAGACCATTCTGTCTGAGGTCTGATTTAGCTAACAGCCAAGCTGTCCCAATATCTCATCCAGGCACTTCTCAAAGGTTGTCAAGGTTTCTACTTCTACTCCATGACTCGGTAGTTTGTTCCAGATTCCCACAACTCTTTGCGTAAAGAAGAGCTTCCTGGCTTCAGTCCTTAATGCACTTCCCCTCAATTTCCATTGGTGTCCTCCGGTACGTTAAGTTGAAACAATTCTGCTGGATCACTTTTATCAAAGCCTTTGAGGAGTGTGTCCTGCAGGGGGTGCACAGCTCCCCAAACCTGACACAGACGGACGCAGGACACAAGTTCGGCGCACACGTTTTTTATTTTTTCGTGGGAAACGCTTTGCCTCATTTCCTACTTGCTCAGTACAGTTGCACAAGGACAAAGAAGCACTTGGACACAGCACTTTTATTTTCTTTTCTTTTTCTCTTTGTCTTCTGCCTCCAGTCCTCCCAGCCATCTTCGTCTCCATTCCTCCCAAACACTGGGTCACGGATCGACAGTATGCGGCTCCTTTTAAGCTGCATCTGGGAGTGCTCCTGGTGGCTCGTTCCTGAGGTCCGGAATCACTCACAGGTGTGGAGAAAGCCCAAAGTAGGGCTCTGCAGGTTCAGCAACTTCCCCTGGCGGCACTCATGGAAACCAACAGGGCTGTAGCAAACTCCAACATCTGTGGTGCCACAGCAACCCAGGGGCGCTGCCCTCTAGTGTCCCAAGGGAGATAATGCCCTGACCACGCTCTCCAACCCCACAGTCCTTCCACAATATTGGTGACCTGGCTTTGCAGACAGCCAAAACATAGAGACCATTCCAGAATCAAACCTTGGTTCCCGAGACTGTGAGGAATTTTCTGTTCTAAGATAATCATCCATCCATGCATCCATTTTCAGACCTGTTGTTATGCTACTTCAGTACGAGAATGACTTTAGCTGCAGCCGGAAGCTTCTGTCGCACTTTACGCAACTGTTGTTATGGTTTCATAAGCTTTATGACCTTAGTTTCGGAAAGACTTTCTCTTGTGGTGATGGCTGGGATCTTTTCCTGAATAAGGAGTGGCATTGTAAATGTAGTTTGTGAGCATGCCCGTGTCAATCAAATACAGGAAGCTCTGCAGTCTAGTTGTGACTTTACGCTGTAGGAAGATAAGTAAATAAATCAAGTTAAATAACATTCGATGTGGCTTTTATGTAAGTAACATATACATGTTTTTATATAAAGACCATCACAACACATAATCACAAACACCTTGGCGAGCTTGACATGCCTCCTGTTTCGCTGAAGAACATGCGTGGCAGATTGACCAGTAATATCCACTGGCAGGATGACACCTGACCTCTTGCTGCATCTAAAACGGTGCCACCTTTCGCCTTTACGCCTGGTGGTCTTATACGTGAGTGGACGTTTCTTGTGGGGAGGGCTTCTGTTCTCTTTCTCCGATGTAGAACCCTCGTCCTCATCTTAGTTCACCTCTGTTATAACACGTGTTTATTTAAAAACAGCAGTGTCTGATTGGGGCGAGCGTGAACACGACTGAGAGAATAAAACTGAATTAAAAAAAAACAAAACAACGCCAACCTTTACAAGTACCATACATTTACAGCAACTGTTACAGACTCAAATCAGATGTATGCTTTTATTGTATAATAGCAACAATAACAGCAGCTCACTACTCAAAACGTTTATTTTGTGACAAGGGAAGGAGTCAGCAGTACTTACAACTGTACTACCAAAGAAGTCGTAACAACGATGTACCCTAACCCGATTTCTTTTTCTTCTGTTGTAGTCTTGACTAAAAGTGCACTTGTTCTGTTATATTTGTACCTTTTGTGAAAGTGCTTATTTGATATTTGGACTTCAGTCCTCACACATTATACGCTTCATGTCAAAATTTTGTTGTTAGTGCTAAAACATTAAAAAAGTTTGTCTTTTACCCTCAACCTCATCTGAGATCACCTCTGTTATAGCACGTCTTTATTTGGAAACAGCAGTGTCAGATCGGGGAGGGAGCGTGAACACAACTGAGAGAATAAAACTGAATATAAAAAGTGAAAGCTAACCTTTACAAATACAGTGGAACCTCGGTTTGCGAGTAACTTGGTTTACGAGTGTTTTGCAAGACGAACTAAAATTTTTAATAAATTTTGACTTGATAAACGAGCGAGGTCTTGCAATATGAGTAGTATGTATACTCTTTGTCTGCTGAGCGTCATGTGATCACAACTGAGCTGACGGTTCTTCTCTTTCTCTCTCTCGCTGTGGGATTGTGGGCAATCGTCTACTATTCTCCATCTGAGTCGGCGTGCCTCACTCATATAGTCAACATCCGTACGAGCGTTTACTGTTTACTACAGCATTGTGACTGTGTGTGTGTGTGTTTGTGCTGTGACGTGCGAGTCCCTGTCTTGCACTCAAACGCAGTTATTTATTGTAGCGGGATCTGCCACTCTCCTATACACAGACCCAGCAGTCCGGCAGGGTCATGGCCAATTGGTACTGTGCCCTGCGCTTTTATAATGTTCCTTGTATCACCCATCGACAGGCGTTTATAGCATGTCCGCGATCTTTTCGGATTTGCTTTTACGGCGAACTGCTACAGTGCTGGAAGACTGCGATTGCTTTGGGACGATCTTCCACATGTTTTCCTGTTGGGTGGAATTCCACAAGAGTTTAGAAACTCACTCACACCAGCCATTATTCTTTTCAAAGTTAAAGTGCAGGTTAATTTATTTTATGTATTTTTTCTTTATATTTTGTATTAATCATTTTTATATGAATAGTTTTGGGTTGTGGAATGAATCATCTGAGTTTCCATTATTTCTTATGGGGAAATTCGCTTTGATATACAAGTGCTTTGGACTGCGAGCACGTTTCCGGAACGAATTATGTTTGCAAACTGAGGTTCCACTGCACTTTAAATTTACACCGGCTGTTACAAAGCACTTGTTTTGTTATACATGTACCTTTTGTGAAAGTGTTTATTTGATATTTGGACTTCAGTCTTCACACATTATAAACTTTGTGTCAAAATTTAACAATAAGAGCAGCTCACAACTCAAAATGGTAATTCTGGGAAGAGGCCAGGATCAAACCTGCGACCTCTTGATTACAAGTCAGCAGTTCTTACTGCTGCACCACCCAAATGGTCATGTCAGCGTTGTATTCAGTATGCTGCTGCTGAAGAATGTGAATTTCCCATTGGGATTAATAAAGTATCTATCTATCTATCTATCTATCTATCTATCTATCTATCTATCTATCTATCTATCTATCTATCTATCTATCTATCTATCTATCTATCTATCTATCTATCTATCTATCTATCTATTGCACAGATCATTGTAGACATGGAACACACGTGAAATGCGTGTGTTCCAAATAACGATGTATTATTTAGCCAATACAGCTCTAGACACTTCACACCCAAATGAACAAGTCTTAAGCTGGGAGAACTTTTTGCCCGAGTTGAGCTATGGAGGTGGGGGGGGGGATGGGACAGCAGAATGTTTGCTGCTTGTGCTGATCGACACATTTACAGAACAAAAGATGCTGATGAGGAGGTGCAAAGAATTTTAAGGTGGCCAGGGATTTTGAGTTTTTCCGTAGGCTTCAGGGATTCTAGTGTTAAAAGGTATAGGGTTGTAATTCTTGCACTGAGTTAGCAGGTGGCGCTGTTGTGCAAACTGTAGCACACAGGAAAAAACAAAAAAATTTAGATTCCGAAGTACTCTATCTGGTCCCTATGGTCATGCAGAGCAGCTATGCCAAATTTAATAATTCATTACATTTATATAGCGCTTTTTCTCCGTACTCAAAGCGCTATCCACACAGGGAGGAACCGGGAAGTGAACTCACAATCTTCCACAGTCTCCTTACTGCAAAGCAGCAGCACTACCACTGCGCCACCTGTGAGGTTCCAAAGGGTGTAGGGATGTAATTTTTTATGTGAGCCTGCACGTGGAACTGCTGTGCAAACTGTAGCACATAACGGAAAAAAAAAACTACTTGGAACCCCAGGATCAAAGGTTTGAGTTCCACCGTAGTCTGCCTTGTTCATGTGGTCCTAGAGAGTAACGATGCAAAATTTGGCACAAACTGATCAGACTATAGGATTGCAATACTTTATCAGAGCCAGCAGGTGGCACATGTGTACAGACTGTAGCACACAGGAGGGAAAAGCTCAGTGGGAACCCGAAGGTCAAAATTTTGGGTTCCAAAGTAGTCTATCTTGCTCATATGGTCCTAGGGAGCAATTATGCCAAATTTGGTTAAAGGGTATAGGGTTGTAATTCTTACTCTGAGTCAGCAGGTGGCACTGGTGTGCAAAATGTAGCACACAGGAAACAACAAAAAAAAAAAAACACACATTTGAAATCACAAAGTCAAAATTGTGGGTTCCAAAGTAGTCTATCTTGCCCATATGGTCCCAGAGAGCAACTGTGCCAAACTTGGTCCAGATCAGTCAAAGACAGACAGACAGACATTGTGTTTTTTTATATCTAGATAATCCTATTCTGGGTCTTGTGAAGCCAAATACTTTGAATTTGATTGAGAAGGTTATGATGTGTTAGCACCAGGCATAAGGAATTGGGCAATGATGCCGTCTCTGGCCTGTGAAGGCAGAAGAATAAGGTGGGCACTAGGTAGTGGTCGTATTTTGAGCTCTTTAATCGTACGTTGTTATGTACGTCATGGTGGCTTATAGGAGATGCTCTATAACGGGACCCTATTAGACAGTTATATTATGTCAAGTAAAGCCACTTCAAACCCCATCTACCAGCCGTTACGCTCGCCACACTCCGCTGTGGACTTTATGGTTTATCTGAGTTAGGAAGTGTCTGGTCAGTCAGTACAGCAGACTTCATTTTTCTCCTCAGTTTTGGGTCTAAGCGCACATGTTTGTGATTTGTGTCGGCTGGCCGGTGTGCTGCTCTTTGAAGCTGATTTAGGATGTCTGTTTTATATCATTTACAGACGGCAGTGGTGGCGTGTAACGAATCCTTAGACGGAGGTGGTCTCAAGCTACAGAGCTAATGACCCGCTGTCACCTTATCAAACCGAGGGGGTACAGGTGGTGCCCGGCCGCTGCATCTTATGTGCTCCTTTTGTTTCAGCTCCATTCAGCACATCTGGTGTTGCTAGCAAGTGGAGCAGCTCCTGGAAGGATCCTAAAATCTACAGCAAAGCACAAATTGCTACAGACGTTTTCTGGATGCCGTTTTTTGGGCTTAAGTAAACGTTGATCATTGGTGATGGAGGACATTTTCTGCCAAACTCCAAAAAAACGCAATGGAAGTACCCCTGTTTACCCTCCTGTGTCTTTCTGAGATGCTGGACGCACCACCTCAATGTTTTCACCTAATTTACCTCAAGCTCTAAAACTGAGGACATTTACACTCAATCGTAAAATTCACTCTGATGAAGAGGAGGCTCTGAGGTGACCTCTAGTTGTGGCCTTCACCTCCATTTCTAACTACTATGCCATCTTGCTGCTGTGCTGTGCTGCCATCTTCTGTATGGACATTTCCTGCTGATTCTTGTCCTGTGCTCTTCATCGTTGTGCTGTTTATTAACGGGGGTCTCTGGGGTCGAATGCTCAGCTACATTAAATCTGTGGAAAGGGAAAAAAAAGGATAGCATGGGTGAAAAATAACAAAGCCTGCTTTCTCAACATTCTCTTGTTTTTTTTTGTTTTTTACGAGACTGGCATTTTGGCTAAATAGGATTGGAAAAGTGTACATGCAAAATGACACAATTATTTATTTAGAGTTAAAACTGTAGAAATAACAAACTTTTGTAAACATCAGGAAGAATACATTGTGACATTAAAAACAAATGCCTGAAATATTCATATTAGAGTGCTTTTTAAAATGTGGGTTTTGCACCTCCACAGTAACACACATTTTCATTTCACTACTGATTCTGAAATCCCCCCCTTTATTCAACAAAGCAAAAATCTTGCCACTGAAGAAATGACTACAAAACCAGCAAGTGTACTGTAGATGGTCTGTCCACTTTAATAACGGATGTGTCCGTGTGTCCATCTGGTTGCTGTGTCATTCCAACAGATGGCGTCATACAAATATGAACACTCCTGTTATGAATGCCATACCAAATGGCATATAACAGAGACATATGCATTGCATTTGATATTCCAGCAGATGGCACATCACAAACATTTGTGGTAATGCATTTTATTACTACAAATGTTTGTGATGCACCATCTGTTAGAATGACACATGCAATGCATTTTATTACTGCTTATGCTGTGCCATCTGTTGGAATGACAAATGCAGTGCATTTTAGTACTAAAAATGTCTGATGTCCCATCTTTTGGAATGACAAGGACATAGCAACTGGATAGACACACAGACATTTATCTTTTAACTAGCTGTGCTACCCATCTCGGGCGAGTAGAAATCTAAGTAATCAACCAAGACTTAAGCGTTAATGTTTTTTGTGCAACATGCAATGCATATGTCCCTGTTATATACCATTTGGTGTGGGAGTCATAAAAGCAGTGTTAATATCTGTGATGAGCCATGTGTTGGAATGATAAATGCAGTGCATTTTATTACTAAAAATGTGCATGATGCACCATTTTTTGGAATGACAGAGTTATAACAGCCGGATGGACACACAAACAGAGGCTTGTCTTTTATATTAAGGTAGACTAGCTGTGCTACCTGTCTAAGGCAGTTTGAAATCTAAGAAATCAGTGTAGACCTCAGTGTCAGAGTTTGCTGTGCAGCATGCAATGCGGTTGTCTCTGTTATATGCCATTTGTTAAGGGATTTGTAAAAGGAGTGTATTTAAATGCTTGTGATGCGCCATCTATCGAAATGAAAAATGCAGTACGTTATAACTAAAAAATGTTTGTGATTTGCAATTAAACTACTTTATCTACTAAAAGTATACCATTTACATAAAAATATAACAAATCTATAATAAATACATGTGTCATGTGTGATAACACATTACATGTGTTAAAAATGCATATAACTTGTTGAACAGGAACACCACCTTTCTTTAAATCCAGATTATACTTTGCCATTCAAAGGCACCACTTGGTTAGTTGTAGAAGTGGACTGCCGTCAACTCTATGTGGGGTCTGTCTGCCATCAGTGTTAGGCTACGTCCACAAAAAAGAACTGTCAACTATGCATTCAAACTAAATAGTGTGACTAGGACCCTGTCCAGGGAATGTTCCTGCTTTATGGCCAGTAACTACTGAGGTATGCTTCACCTGCCCTAAATAAGCGAGTTAAGATAGTACATGGATGGACTTTATGGTGTGCCATCACACTGAGTTAAAAGGTAGCAACAAAAAAAACAGCCGTTAAGTGAGTTGTTAAAGAAGAGACACAGGAGACATCATTTCCAGTCCTCAGTATACCTGAAACCGTAAATGCAACTCACGATGCTGATGTGACTCAGCAGAACTACAGACGAGGTTACACCACAGCCAGCGTCTCACTGTACGTCTAAACGAATAACTCAAGTAACTGAACATTACTGTCTAATTACCTGTTATGTTCAGTGTTTTAACACATTTGTGTGAGGGTGTTTTTTGTTCTTTATTTTGCGTTATACAATATTATTATATTATATTAGGAATTTGTTCATTTTCGCATACCCCTTGGGCTCAGAGTGCAGGGTCAGCCATTGTACAGCGCCCCTGGAGCAATTGAGGGGTTAACACCAGAATTACCAGAGCCTACGAAAAAACTCGTAGATCGTCCCACCTTAAATCGCTTCACACTTCTCCATCAGCGTCTTTTGTCCTGTAAATGTGTTGATAAGCAGTAAGCAGCCTACTATCACATCCCCCACCGCCGCACAGTTTTCTCAGCTCAGGTCTGTTTACCTGCGTGTCAGTTGCTTGGAGTTGTATAGAGTGAGAAGTCAAGCAAAATGACACCTTTTATAAATACTATATCGTTATTTGGAACACTTACATTTCATGTATGTTCCGTGTCTACAACGATCTATGTAAACACAACATTAAAACAGAAACGTTTTTCATGTTTTAGTAATAATTGACAAAATGTAGACATGAAGTTTATAACGTGTGAAGCCTGAAGTCCAAATATCAAAGAAACACTTTCTCAAAAGGTACAAATATAACAGAACAAATGCGCAGAATATAACAGAATAAATGCGCTCAGTCAGTCTGTAACAGCCGGTGTAAATGTGTGATACTTGTAAAGGTTAGCTTTGTTTTTTTTTTTTTTTTTTAAATTCAGTTTCATTCTCTATCGCGTTCACAATTCCACCCTACTCCCAACATCTGACACTGCTGTTTTCACATAAAGATGCGCTATAGCTCAAATGTTATTTATTTGGATCACATAAAGATGCGCTATAGCTCGCATGTTATTTATTTCACCAACGCTACACCTTCCAGATCTAAACACTAGCGTGGTGTATGTGCCCAAAAAAGTCTAACTGCATTCTCGTACCATTGCTCGCGTACTAAAGTGTCAGCAGGTATTTTTTGTGACATTACACGTGTAATTTGTGAGCATGCCTTTGACGATCAAACAGAGGAAGCTCTGCAGTTCACTTGTGACTTTATGCTGTAGATCTGGCTCTTACATACAAAGGACGGTGCATGTGCCCAAAACATTAACATTTACAGTATATGTTACTTACATAAAAGCCAGAGCTAATGTTATTTACTTGTTTACCTTGAGTTATTTACTTACACGACGAGGGTTCTACATCGGATCAAGAATGTACTTTTGCCATCGCTGTACTTTGTACGTATATGTACATGGGAAGCTCTGCACTCGAGACTTTACGCTGTAGGAAGTAAGTAAATAAAAATGGTAAATAGGTAAATCGAATGTTATTTACCTTGAGTTATTTACTTACATGACGACAGTTCTACATCGGATCTGGCTTTTATGTAAGTAACATATAAATATTAATGTTTTGGGCACATGCACCGTCCTTTGTATGTAAGAGCCAGATCTACAGCATAAAGAAGTCACGAGTGCAGAGCTTCCCATGTACATATACAAAGTACAGCGATGGCAAAAGTGCATTCTTGATCCGATGTAGAATCGTCGGCATGAGTTGAGTGTACCTCTGTTATAGTGCGTCTATGTGAAAACAGCAGTGTCAAATGCGTGGGGTTGGGGGGGGGGGGGCGCGGGGAGTTGGGAACGTGAACACAGCTGAGAGAATAACAGAATAGAAAAAAACAAAGCTAACCTTTACAAGTATCATAAATTACACCGGCTGTTACAGACTGGAATCAAATGTATGTTTTTATTCTAAAATAGTAAGAATACGAGCAGCTCAGTTCTCAAAATGGACTCGCCCAGGATCAAACTCGTGAAGCTTTGATTATAAGTCAGCAGCTGATACCGTTGCGCCACTGAAGCTCTCGGACCAATTGCGTGTTAATGTCGCAGGTAAACGCGGGTTGTTTTTCTGCAGTTATATTTTTGAATAAAAGCGCATTTATTCTGTTATATTTGTACCTTTTGTGAAAGTGTTTCTTTGATATTTGGAATTCAGGCTTCACACATTATATACTTCATGTCTACATTTTGTCAGTTATTACTAAAACATGAAAAATGTTTGTTTTAACGATGTGTGCCGGTGGGGGATGTGATGGCAGACCGCTTGCTATTTGCTGCTTATCGACACATTTACAGGACAAAAGACGCTGATGGAGAAGTGTGAAGTGATTTTAAGGTGGGATGGATCTACGAGTTTTTTGGTAGGCTCTGGTAATTCTAGTGTTAAGGGCCTTGCTCAAGGGCCCAGCAGAGTAGGATCAGGGATTCGGACCGGCAACATTTGGGTTACCAGCACAGATCCTTAGCCTCAGAGCCACCATTCTAAAGTGGAGATAAAGCAGTGGCAAAGTGTCACTTTGGTGACCCCATATAACTGAAATAAGAAAACAAGGAAAAACACGCAACAAAATGCCTATAACATCCTTTTAGACCAGAGCTCAGAATTGAACTGAACTCAAAATGGCCAAACTTTTGGTTTTATGGGTTTTAGGCAGGAAGGGGCGGGTCCAGGAGGGCAGATAATGGAAGTGACAACAAGGAACCGATGTGTCTGAGTATGCTATGAGACTGGCAGCAAAATATTACAAATATCTGTAGGTCCCACTTATGCTACCTAAACAGCTCTGACCCATCAAGTCATGGGCTCCACAAGACCTTTTGAAGGTGAACTCTGGTATCTGACAAGATGTTAGTAGCAGATATTTTAGGTTCTGTAACTTGCGAGTTGGGGCCTTTATGGATCTGACTTATTTCTCCAGCACATTCCACAGACACTCAATCAGATTGAGATCTGGTGAGTCTGAAGGCTAAGGCCGACACTACAAACTCTTTGACATGTTCCTCAAAACTATTTCTGAACATTTTTTGAATTAAGATTAAAATCTTTTGAGTTGTGTAGGTCCATGCCTTTTGAATATCATAGATTGCTCCTTGAGATCTGGTGTGGTTCCATTGTATTTTAAACATGCTGTAATTCATAAATAATAAAAATAATAATACATTTTATTTATATAGCACCTTTCCCATGCTCAAGGCACTTACAGAATATAATAAAGAACAGCAGCGTATACAGTATATAGCATTGTACAAACCAGATAAATAAATAAAGAAGATTAAGACAGTGAATTCTGGAAAAAAAAAGAAACAGACCACATAATTGATGGTCTCACACATACACACACACACACACACACACACATACAGGTTACATGAGCATCTTGACAGAGAAGTAAACTGAGAGAAGGGTAATAAAGTCAGGTAGAGCTAAAAGCCTTAATGAACAGATGAGTTTTGAGTTGTTTTTTAAAAGAATTCATGGAGTCAGCTGACCTGATTAATTTCGGTAGGTCATTCCAGAGTCTGGGCGCTATACAGCTGAAGGCCCTGCTGTCACCCATGGAGTGTAGATTAGTGAGAGGCACAACAAGATTGCCAGAATCAGAGGACCTTAGTGGGCGGACAGGCACATAGTGATGGAGAAGGTCACTGATGTAGTTTGGCGCGAGGTTATTTAAAGCTTTGTAGGTTATTAGTAGGATTTTATATTTGATTCTGTAAGACACAGGGAGCCAGTGAAGACGGAGCAGGATGGGTGTGATGTCCTCACTGCTGCTGGTCCATGTAAGGACTCTTGCAGCTGAGTTTTGAATAAGCTGGAGCTGTGATATAAGATTAGAAGGGGCACCTGCCAGTAGGGAATTACAATTATCGATGTGGGATGTGATAAAAGCATGGACAAGTTTCTCAGCATTAGAGAAGGAGAGGAAGGCGCGAACACGGGATATGTTACAGAGGTGAAAGTAAGAAAGTTTCTTAATGTGATTTATGTGGGCGGAATAAGAGAGGGAGGAATCAAAAATGACACCAAGATTTTTTACAGTAGAGGCAGGTCTGATGAGATCACCGCCAAGATAGACTGGGAAGGAGCTCATTTTATTAAGTTGCATTTTAGTCCCAATTTGCAGGAGTTCAGTTTTATTGCAATTTAATTTTAAAGAGTGCTGCTCCATCCAGGTTTTAATTTCACTAAGGCAGGTTGTGAGCTGAGAAAGCTCTGATGAAGTTCCACTTTTAACATTGAAGTAGAGTTGAGTATCATCGACATAAAAATGATAACCCAGTCCATAGCTACGGATAATATGGCCAAGGGGAAGCATGTAAATACAGAAAAGCAGAGGACCGAGGAGAGCCTTGTGGGACTCCTTGTGTGACTGGCGCTGAGCTGGATCTGCTGTTGCCAAGACTAACAAACTCTTGCCTATCAGTCAGATAGGACTTAAACCACTGGAAGGCAGTGCCAGAGATACCCAGCATGTTCTCCATTCTGGACAGTAGGATGTCATGTCTGACAGTGTCAAATGCTGCACTGAGGTCTAACAGAACATACGCTGTTGAAAAAAATCTAATTCTGATCCCTCTATTTTGAGTAATTGCAGGCCAATTTCAAAACTGTCTTTTATTGCCAAAGTTTTAGAAAAGGTGGTTGAACAGCAAGTTTGTGCCTCCGTGGAGGAGTAGCGGTTCTTTGATTCTTTTCAATCTGGTTTTCGGAGGCGACATTCTACAGAAACAGCTCTTCTAAAAGTTTTTAATGATGTTTAAAATTCTGCTGATGCAGGCTGGTTCTCTGAGCTTGTACTGTTAGATCTTACCACAGCTTTTGATACGGTGGACCATCGGATCTTAATTAATAGATTAGAGCTGTTAGGTGTCTCTGGCTCTGCTTTGGACTGGTTCTCCTCTTATTTGGTGAATAGGAGTTTCTCAGTCGGTGTGGCTGGCTTTTCATCCGACTCTGCTCCTTTGACATGTGGAGTGCCACAGGGCTCGGTTCTTGGACCCAGACTTTTCTCTTTATACAGTATATTCCTCCCCTATCACAGATTCTTAACTCTTTTAAAGATATCTGGTATCATCTATATGCAGATGATATACAGCTTTATTTTTCATTTAAGCCTAACCAAATGAATACTTTGGTCACATTGGTTGATTGTCTGTCTCAGGTTAACGACTGGCTCAGTAGTAATTATCTACAGTTGAATTCAGGAAAGACTGAGGTACTAATCGCTGCTCCTCCTGTTCTTCATTCTTAGATTATCTTAAAAATATCTTCTGTCTCCCCAGTTATTAAATGGAGTCTATGTAACCTTTGGGGTTATTTTTGACCAGTCCTTGACAATTGATGAATATGTAAGTCAGTCAGCCACTCGTGTTTCTTTCATTTAAGAAATCTTTCAAAACTAAGAAATGCTGTTTCGAAATCAGAATTGGACAACAACATTTATTTCTATAGCACATTTTCATACAAGTAATGTAGCTCAAAGTGCTTTACATGATGAAGAAAAGAGAAAAAAAAGACAAAGTAAGAATTAAAATGACAACACTAATTAACATAGAATAAGAGTAAGGTCCGATGGCCAGGGAGGACAGAAAGATGCTTGTTGTTATGGTGTGAGATTTTGCATATAAGCTGATAAATATTTTGTATGTCTTTAATTGTAACTTAGGCAAAGCAATGTAATATTAGTGTTACATTAGTGAGAAGCATTCATGTTTCCACCCCCCCTCCCCCAAAACAGAGTTGGGGGAAGGAAGTGCCTTAAACCAGTTTGACGAGTGTTTCTCTGCTAAAGTCTCTCCCTTCAACCCCCGTAAGAAAGCCAGGCTTCCTAACGGCCAAGCTTTACCTTAACATATGATTTTGGGGGGTGGCCGGTGTTAAGATGTTCTATTTCCCCATTGGTCTAAAGTATGGCAGTTTGGAATTGGCTTGTACAAGAAGCCTTTAAGTACCACAATGTCCTATTGGCTCTAGGGGTTAGACAGAACATCTATAAATTTACTTGCTTAACCTCACACTCTCTCTCTTACTAACATCTGATGAAGACGCATCTCTTACCAAACTAATGAACTGAAAGGACAACACAATGGAGAGCACAGCTCGGCATCCATATTGAACAGACATGTGGCTGAAAGCTGACCACAAATGAACTAGAGACATTTTTAAGTAACTAACAAGTCTGTGTGCCGCCTGAACTACACATCACCATTTATCAGGTTGTATGGTTGTCAGTATTCAAATGTACTTTGCATATTGTTATTATTTTTGAATATTACCAATAATACATTGTTTAAATTGTAACTTAACTCCTGGTTGTCTTTTACTACACCTAATTGCCTGAGGTTATAGCTATAGATGGGAAGGTGAGGAGAAGTTATAAGGTACAATACCTTATAAACAGTGGTAGGTCTGTGGGATTTGAGGTATTCTGACAAAGGCTACATCTTAATAATACAAAAGGGGAAAGTAGAGCAATATATTACTCTACCAAGACAAAGCACTTGTTCATACTTTTATTTCCTCTCGGCTTGATTACTGTAATGCTCTCTTTACGGATTTGAGCAAGTCCTCTCTCTCACGTCTTCAGTTAGTCCATAATGCAGCTGCTAGGCTCCTAACTCGCGCTAGCCGGAGTGATCGTATCTCCCCCATTTTGACACACTGCACTGGCTCTCAGTGTCTTATAGAATTCATTTGAAACTTTCAGAGCTTTGCATGGACAAGCTCCTGAGTACCTAACCAGTCGGCTCCAACACTATACAGCTTATTGGACTCTGGGTAACAGGGCCTTCTAGTTGTCATAAGCACTCGGCTTAAAACCTGTGGGGATTGTGCTTTTCAGTCCGTGGTACTAAGACTATGGAATAGCCTGCCTTGTGGTCTACACGCAGCCGAGTCTGTTGGTTCTTTTAAAAAACAACTGAAAACATTTCTTTTTAAACAAGCTTTTAATCAGTGCTGAATGGTTCCACTTTGTTTATTTATTATTTTCACTGGTTATGTTTATGTTGTATTTGCACTGTATTTGCTGTTCAGCACTCCGTGAAGGGTGCTATATAAATAAACTACTACTACTACTACAATATCCTGCTAAAAGAGGCAATTGCCATTGGGGAATACCACTGGCATGAATTGGGGGGTCAGCAACAATCTTTAGGTCAGTGGTACATGTCAAAGTATCATCTACATAAATGTCAGGAGACAAGTTTTCCCAGCAGAACAGTGCCCAGAGCATCACACTGTATCTGCTGGGTTGCCATCTTCCCATAGTGCATCCTGCTACCATCTTTTCCCCAGCTAAATGATGCACATCCACGTGGCCATCCACTTAATCTAAAAGAAAACATGATTCATCAGACCAGGCCACCTTCTTCCATTGCTTTATGGTCCAGTTCTGACTTTTACTTGCCCATTGTAGGTGGTGGTCATGGGTCAGCATAAGCACTCTGACCAGTCTGCATTTACGCATTCCCTTACACAGCAAGCTGCAATACATTGTGTGTTCTGACACCTTTCTCTCATGGCCAACATTTTCAGCAGTTTGTGCTATAGTAGCTCTTCTGTGGTATCAGACCAGATGGGGTAGCCTTCGCTCCCCATTTACATTAGTGATTTTTGGGTGTCCATGACCCTATTGCTGGTTCACCAGTTGTCCTTCTTTGGACCACTTTTGGTAGTACTGACTACCGTATACCAGGAACACCCCACAAATGGTGCCATTTTTTGAGATACTATAGATTTAAGTCGTCTATCATCATTTCTCGCTTGTCAAAGTCACTCAGATCCTTATGCTTGCTCATTTTTCCTGCTTGTAACACATCACCTTTAGGAACTGACTATTCACTTGCTGCCTAAAATATCCCACCCCTTGGTGCCATAATGAGATCATCAATGTGATTCACTTCACCTGTCAGTGGTCTTAATGGTGTGGCTGATCTAAGATACTGTATATAAATTAATCATTAAGTTTCATGTACTGAACTCTCAAATTGATAACTTTGGTGGTATGCAGCAGCGAGCACATCACACCCATCCTGTTCCATCTTCACTGGCTCCCTGTGTTACAGAATCGAATAGAACCCTAACTACAAAGAGGACTATTTCATTTATGTTAGGTAGAATGCCCAAAGGGGACTGGGCGGTCTCGTGGCCTGGAACCCCTACAGATTTTATTTTTTTTCTCCAGCCTTCTGGAGTTTTTTTTTGTTTTTTCTGTCCACTCTGGCCATCGGACCTTACTCCTTCTTATGTTAACTAAGGTTGTCTTATTTTAATTTCTTATTTGTCTTTTATTCTTCTTTTCTTCATTATGTAAAGCACTTTGAGCTACTTTTTGTATGAAAATGTGCTATATAAATAAATGTTGTTGTTGTTGTTGAATATAAAATCCTACTAATAACCTACAAAGCCTTAAATAACCTTGCGCTAAACTACATCAGTGACCTTCTCCATCACTATGTGCCTGTCTGCCCACTAAGATCCTCTGATTCTTGCAATATTGTTGTGCCCCTCACTAATCTACACTACATGGGTGACAGGGCCTTCAGCTGTATAGCGCCAGACTCTGAAATGACCAACCGAAATTAATCAGGTCAGCTGACTCCATGAATTCTTTTAAAAAACAACTCAAAACTCATCTGTTCAGGAAGGCTTTTAGCTCTAATTGACTTTATTACCCTTCTCTCTGTTTACCTCTATGTCAAGATGTTCATGTAACCTGTATGTGTGTGTGTGTGTGTGTGCGTGCTAGACCATCAATTATGTTGTCTGTTTTTTTCTCTGAATTCACTGCCTTAATCTTCTTGATTTATGTATCTGGTTTGTACAATGCCCTATACTGTATACCCTGCTGATCTGTCTTAAATTCTGTAAGTGCCTTGAGCATGGGAAAGGCGCTATATAAATAAAATGTATTATTTTATTATTATTATAATATTTGGGCCTCTGACAACTATAGACAGGGTCTAAAGGCAGAAGCAGTGTTTCAGATGCTCAAGGGCGCACCGGGAGATAGCCTGGATATCCCATCATAGTGAAGTGGTAAGAATACAGTAACAAATACATGTGGAGAGAATGTCACCATGTCAAAGATAGCCGACTGAGTTGACTGGATATGAGCTTTGTGCTTCGTATCAGTGCTGATATAGACATGCCAACTTATTAAAGAATGTTATTTCACGGCCCATAGCCCCTTGCTGGGTGAATCAGTGCATTGAGTTTAATGAGCAATCCCATAAGTTCTGTTCAAAGCAGGCACATGATCCGACTAATCAAATATCCTGTGATTGCAATGTTCATGCCTGTGTGCACTTGCTTGCAAGACAGCTTACTTTGCTGGTGTTATGCACCCTTGGAAGGATTACATCAAGTGAAGAATACAATCCTCAGTCAGAGACAAAGCAGATTAGCATATCCAACGGAGAACAGACATTTTTTTAAATTCTGCTTTTCTAGAATATTAGTCAAATTTTAATAAGAACAGGCCATTCAGCCCAACAATGCTTTCATTAAGGCTTTCGGGGACTGCAGGTCTGACATTGTGGTCAGCAGCACAAGAGCGCCGCAGGGGACTGAACTTTCTCCGGTCCTGTTCAGCCTATATACATCGTACTTCCAATACAACTCGGAGTCCTGCCACATGCAAAAGTTTGCTGACAACACTGCTATCGTGGGCTGCATCAGGAATGGGCAGGAGGAGGAGTATAGGAACCTAATCAAGGACTTTGTTAAATGGTGCGACTCAAACAACCTACACCTGAACACCAGCAAAACCAAAAAGCTGGTGGTGGATTTTAGGAGGACAAGGCCCCTTCTGGACCCCGTGATCGTCAGAGGTGACTGTGTGCAGAGGGTGCAGACCTATAAATATCTGGGAGTGCAGCTGGATGATATTCTACACGGTGGTGTGCTAGGGAGGCAGCATAAAGAAGAGAGACACCTCACGCCTGGACAAACTGGTGAGGAGGGCAGGCTCTATTGTAGGCACGGAGCTGGACAGTTTGACATCTGTGGCAAAGCGATGGGCGCTGAGCAGGCTCCTGTCAATCATGGAGAATCCACTGCATCCACTAAACAGGATCATCTCCAGACAGAGGAGCAGCTTCAGCATCAGACTGCTGTCACTTTCCTGCTCCACTGACAGACTGAGGAGATCGTTCCTCCCCCACAATATGCGACTCTTCAATTCCACCCCGGGGGGGTAAATGTTAACATTATACAAAGTTACTGTCTGTTATACCTGCATTGTTATCACTCTTTAATTTAATATTGTTTTTATGAGTAGGCTGCTACTGGAGTATGTGAATTTCCCCTTGGGGATTAATAAAGAATCTATCTAGTCCACCTCAGTTTTCCAAAATAACATCAAGACGAGTTTTGAACGGCTCCAAAATTCCACTGTCTACCTCACTACCTGGTCATTTGTTCCTCGTGTCTATGGTTCTCTGTGTGAAGAATGACTTTTCTTATCTTCTCAAGCCGCAGAAGCAGTAGGCCAAATAGGTCAGCCTGGACTTCCCTGTCCCCAGCCACAGATTCCAGGTCTTCTTAGGCAGTTCCTTGGCATCCCCAAGGTAGTTGAGAGATATAATCTCTGCATCGTGTCCTGGGTCTGTCCAGGGTCTCTGCCTGGTGGTTTGAGTAGTATCATCTTTGCAACATGCTCAGTGGCTCCTTTTGATCCAGAGAAACAGGGACTCTACTCTGAGGCGTTCCCAAACTGTTGAGCTTCTCACCCTGTCATGAAGTGTCAAACCAGCGGCCCAGCAAAGAAACCTCATTTCTGTCGCTTGTACTCAAAATCTGTCTTTTGGTCATTACCCCCCAGTTCATGACCACAGGTGAGGACAGGGATGTGGATTGACTGTTAAACGTAGAGATTTGAAGTTGTGATCAGAAGTTTACATACGCTCATCATGGACATGAATGTCATGGCAATTGTGGGCTTTCAATGACTTCTTTGAACTGTTCCTTTTTCAGGGTGGAATGATTGTACAACATACATTGTTACATTGTTGGCAGTGTTAAAGATGCTAAGATTTGCACTGGGTGTGACGAGGATGGACAGGATTAGAAATTAGTACATTAGAGTGTCAGCTCAGGTTGGACGGTTGGGAAACAAAGTCAGAGAGGCAAGATTGCGTTGGTTTGGACATGTGCAGAGGAGAGATGCTGAGTATATTGGGAGAAAGATGCTAAGGATAGAGCTGCCAGGCAAGAGGAAAAGAGGAAGGCCAAAGTGAAGGTTTATGGCTGTAGTGAGTGAAGACATGCAGGTGATGGGTGTAACAGAATGCAGAGGACAAGAAGATATGGAAGAAGATGATCCACTGTGGCGACTCCTAACAGGAGCAGCTGAAAGAAGAAGAGGGAGAAGAAGGTTCTACAATGTCTTTGAACTTGACAGGGCCAAGGTCTATTATTAGATTCTCATTTAGTGATCATGATTGATTACAACTGGTAGCTTCTCTGTGCCAGCATACAAAGGGTTTGTTTGACAGTGCTAATTGGATTGTCCAACACTACCAACAATGGGAAAGTCCAAGGAGGTCAGTGAAAATCTTAAGAAAGAGAATTGTAGATTTATACAAGTCAGGAAGGCCTCTTGGAGCCGTTTCGAAACAACTGCAGATTCCAAGATCATCAGTTCAAACAATTTTACGTATGTACAAGTTATTGGGAGGGGTCCCCACTTTGCCAAGTTCCAGATGAAGACCCAAACTTTCACCCTCCGCTGAGAGGAAGGATGTTCAGGAATAACCCAGCAGCCACCAAGGCCCAAACCTGCCATGTACCGGAAACTGCAGGAACACCAGTGTCACTGTCTACAGTCAGGTGAGTGTTACATTGCCATGAGGGTGCTGTCCAAGAAAGAAGCCCTGGCCTCACAATCAACACCTTCAAGCTCTGCTGAAATTCACTGCTGCCCATGTGGATAAGCAAAAAGCTTTCTGGAGAGAAGTTGTAGGGTCAGATGAGACATAGATTGAGTTTTCGAATGCAAGAATGACAAAGATGGAGAAATGCAGGCCGACAATCGGTGTTTGCTTAGACCACTAACGTGATCACTGTGAAACTGTATTTTTTAATGGTGAATACAGAACAAAGTGTTGCCAAAATGGAAAAGTTCTGCTTGCTGTAGATAGGCCACCAAAGGTAATAAAATGCATTATACCTTCTCAAAGAAGTGAATATTGAGAAAACATAAGAAGTATCAACAGCTCCTTATCTTTGATATCAGTGGGAACCTCTATTAATAATCCCTAAGGGCAAGTCCCAATATGTTAAATAAAAGATGAAATCCTTAAACAGAATAACAAAAAGTCTGAAATCGCAGGAAAATCTGAATAAATAACAATGAACTCGCCAACACAAAGCGCATTCGGCATAATGCAGAGATACTGCAATTCTCATGACCCTTTCTAGAGCTGGGAGCCGCCAATCAGGGGAGATTGACAGGTGGCCCCACCTCTTGGGGAACCACCCACAGAACACGAGCAACATGGCAGAACAAGCATCCACACAAAGAAACTAAATAGTAATCACAACTGATAAATATATTATATAAATAATAAAAATAAATGACTGTTACATAAGTGGTTGTAATAAATGAATTAAAAAAAATACAAAAAAGCCATTAAAAACACATTTAAACATAACACGGGGCGGAACTCTGACTAAGATATACCAAACTCTGCATCATCAAAATGAACGCAGTTGCACCATGACCGTGTTCTGTCGTCTCATCTGCGGCTCGAGATACACAGCGCTATCTATCACCTGACTTTGGATGTTCTGTACCAGGATGTGAACGTGGCGTGCAGCAGTTGCAGCAGACAGAGGTACCTGTCTCACAGATTCAATAACATAATTCACAAATTTATTGCTGCCATAAAATGTCTATAATGCACTTCTTTTAAGACCTCTAAGTCGGGAAGACTTTATTGTGTTTGGCAAGTATGCTTTTATGATGGCAATTTTTCATTGCAGGGCAGAAAGGTCAACTGAGCATTTTGGAAAGATGGCATCATAATGACACACTTTTCAGTCCAATTGTCATTGATGTGACGATTCTCAATATCAATATTCCACTTAAGACATTCCAACTGAAAACTTTTTACTAGTTAACTCATTTTTATAGCTAATTGGCAATGGGAATGTTGAACGTTTCTGTGTAGCTAACCAATAAAAATTACATTAGTGAATAACCACTGTGGATTTTACTTTTTTTATTTATTTGCAGAAATAGAAGAATTCTAATAAAATGATCAAACACACATTTGTCTAATCCTGTTTATAGCGTGCCCCACTTTTCGAATAGCCTGTTCACAATGTCCCACAATCAAGAAAAGTTTATCTCAGGCAAAAATACTTCACCAAGGAGCACACAGGGGCTTTCTAATTCTTAATGCCTAGCTTGGCCCTGAAACTTCAAAAGCAGACTTGCAGCCTCAACATTCAAAAAATGTCAGGCCTAGAAAACTCCTAAAGGGAAGCTCACCAGAGCTACCTTGTATCAGAACTTTGTCTAGCACAACAATGGGGGAAATGTTCCAAATGAGGCGCTGCAAAACGCAAAGTGACAAGAGACAAAGAAAAGATGGAAACTGCTACAAAGTGCCTTGGAGAATGATTTTTATTTTACTTCTGTCACACTAGATTATAAATCACAGTCATACATAGTGAGGGCAAAGCTGAGCTGAAGCAAGAACTTTCACCGACGTAAACATCAGTGCAACTCTGAGACAATGAAACCCAGAACTATCAAGCACCTTCAGCATGGGAAAGGCACTACATAAATACAATGTATTATTTTTAATATTATATATTCTAAATCAAAACGTCAACCATTTCCATCATTAAAGCCCTTATTCAGTGTGATTGCTGCCATAAAAAGGTTTCAGGGTTGATTTTTCTGACTTTTGTACTGTAGCTCTGATGATGGTGAAAAGATCAAACCCAAGTAGTACCTAAATAGTGCAAGCAAATGTTGGCTGTTTTATCAAGCAAAGGTTTTGAGGTGATCCTATCCGAAAACATTAGCTACTTGTATCCCCCACCCAGATCCTTTGTTACACAGATTGACACACATGTCCTTAACTCTGACTCTTGTTCTCTTATCCTTGGACTCACCTGGCCATGAAGGAGACAGTGCACAGACGCAGTGCACTTGCAGCTGGGCCTAAGGGGGGTCTAAATGTACCCAGAACTGTACCGCTACTTTGCTTTACTTCTCATGTTAGAGGATGTCTCCTCTATTCTTTTCTGTTGCATGTGGCAGGGTAGAGCAAATAATAAACAACAACAACAACATTTTCATACAAAAAGTAGCTCAAAGTGCTTTACATAATGAAAGGCAAGCATGAGTTGCAGTTTTATTTAGTCATTATAGATTTAACATTCTTAAATATTCTCAGTGTGCAAAAAAGTGAAATAAAATAGGTGTGGCAAATCAATCAATAGAATTTGGAATATTTCAGGAGAAATTTCGGACCAATACACTCAAGGTCTCGTTGCCAGTCTCACAGTATGGTCTTCTTAATTCTCCCTTCTTCTCATCCTTCCTAGTTGTTCTAATCAACAGTAATGTAACAACGCTGCATTAGCCACAGATGAGTCACACATACTGTAGTATGAGCTGACATTCCCGCACCAGTGATGGGGCGCCTATAGAAATGGCATGTCTGCAAACAATGACAAAGGTGAGCAGTCCTTTAAAGGATAGCAAGCTACCTAAAAAAGCAAAGGGATCCATTCTGGGACACAATGCCAGGGCTGCATTGGTGTCAGCAGTGGGACGAAAAGAAGACCTACTGTAAGATTTTGCAAGTGACGAGTGTCACAGAGACCTGTGATGGACTTGTTTGACTCTTCTGAGAAGTTGCTGGAGAGCCTCAATGCCTAGATCCAGGATCTTGAATGCCATTTGCAAGATCATTACAGAGGGGAAAACAACTGAGCGACACCTACCTCTGCAGGTCCATCACTGCTTCTCCATCTGCTAAAGTCCATTTTCTTAGGTGCATGGATGCCTGCAGAGCTTCTGGCCCATGGAGATATGTGAAGCAGGGAAAGCATGAGAGGCGCTGCAGAGCAGCAAAGGACAGAGAATCTTAAAGCTGAGATCTGCATCTGGAATGGTGTTTGCAGCATCAGTTCAGTGACGGAAAACAGTCAAGAGACCGGTACATCTGCAGCTCCAGACAATGAGTTACTATACGCCCACTAACTTGTAATGGACAGATCACCACACAGGAGTGCAGCACTTAAAACATCTGCTGCATTGCATGACAGTGCAGAACTCAACATACCTGCTGTGCCCACCTACCAGTGAAAAGCTCAAGACCACTGCTGATGTGTCTTTGTCACCATCTGCATGATCACCCCGCCATTTGAAAGTGGTTGCTGGGGACAGTGGCTTGAAAGGGAGAGCTATATAACGGCACTGGCTGGTTGTGTCACCCATAGTATAAGCTGGCATTCCACCAACCAGCAGCAAGGATACCTATAAATACAGCAAGCCTGCAAAGTGGCAAACAAAATTCCATCTGGTGTGGTAATTACAAGCAGTGCTTTTGATAGTGAGCCACCTAAAAGAGCATTGTAAAGGGCAGAGGATCCATTCTGACACTTTCACTTTAAGCTGATAACTTTTTAAAGCTTGTGAGGACCAAGGTGAACACCCCAGCCACTGTACGTTTGTACCAAAACTAGGGTTCAAATTCTTGTATAAAAAGAAAAAATGTAAATATTTAGTTGTATTCAAATATATTCAAACATAGGTTAAAAGTTCTAAGTCCTGCTACATGTACTGTATATTTGTATTTGTCATGCCTTCCTCTGTTTTGTTAGTATTATTTTTGCTATTTTGATTGTGGAAGAGAGGTGAAAAAGAGAGTGCAGGCAGGGTGGAATGGGTGAAGAAAAGTGTCAGGAGTGATTTGTGACAGACGGGTATCAGCAAGAGTGAAAGGGAAGATCTACAGGACAGTAGTGAGACCAGCTATGTTATATGGGTTAGAGACGGTGGCACTGACCAGAAAGCAGGAGACAGAGCTGGAGGTAGAAGAGTTAAAGATATTAAGATTTGCGTTGGGTGTGACGAGGATGGATAGGATTAGAAATGAGGACATTAGATTGTCCGCTCAAGTTGGACGGTTGGGAGACAAAGTTTGGTTTGGACAGGTGCAGAGGAGAGATGCTAAGGATATGGTGAGAGAGGACATGCAGGTGATGGGTGAAACAGAACAAGATGACGAAGACAGAAAGATATGGAAGAAGATGATCTGCTGTAGCAACCCCTAACAGGAGCAGCCAAAAGAAGAAGAAACTCTTGGTGGGTTACATGGAGCACTTATGACTTGAGCACTGATGCTTCTCTACAAAAAATGTTTTTCTGTGCATGGGAAGTGACATGAGAAAAGAGAAACCCACACACTTTATGTGCCAGTAATGCATATATGATAACCGCGTAAAAACTCTCACAATTATTTAAACATGTTAAACACACTTACTTTAGTCCTCCAGCGCTCCACTCCACTGGTGTAAAAACATGAAGTCAGTGCCTATCTGTATTTTATATAAATGGTGGCACGGCAAGTCTATTTGTGTTTCACAAAAGGAGTTACTGAATGTACAAAACGTTGCATTGTAATGATCTTTATGTATTCTCTCCTGTTCATGTTTTTAATTTGCACTATGAAGCAAAAAAAATACACAACAAAGTTTTAAAAAAAGAAAATATCACAAGATGCATAGGCTATAGTTAAAAACAAAACAAATACTAAAAAAAACAGCTTGTGGAAGGTCAATCAAGTGTGTGGAGCAGCCTGAGTTGAGTTTGGTGAAAGAAGAACATACAGGATTGAACTAAATGGAATTCTTTTCTACCTTTACAGAATTAGCAAAATTATAACATGTGTAAACTTAATTTTTCATTTCAACCTTGATTTAAGAATTATTTGTCAAGCCAGAAGCTCCCAAAAGACCTGTGCTGATTGATTGAGGTTGCTAAGTATGCTTTTCTGACACTGTAAATGCTGTTTGAAATGGTGATTTAAAAGCTGTTATAATAATAAAAGGAAAATTAGAAAATGGCAGTTATTTGCCATTATGTTTTTTTACAACAGCAAGTTTGGGATCTCAGATTCAGGAGTGAAACCGAACAGGATGCGAGTGCCACATGGGATGGATGGGCATCCCTAACAGGAGAAAGGGGAAGGTTCCTTACCCGGATGGTAGGCCACTACTGGATGGACAGGCATCCTGACCGAGAGAGAGAAAGGTGACTTACCTGAGCCAAGTAGATGGACGGACATCCCAGTCAATAGAGGGGATGATTTCTCACCCGGATGGGAAGTCCCAAACAAATGGATAGGCGTCCCAACCAAGCACATATGTAACACCTTCCCTGGCCGGGATAGAAGAAGAGGACAGGAAAGGAAAGTCTCTGGGGGTATTTATTTAACTCAGTCGCTAGATGGCAGCAGCTCTCGATATCCGCAGCAATTTGGAAACCAGCAGGGAATGCTGGGGGTTGTAGTCTGGCTGTACAGTCCTGCTGGGCTCTGTGGTTGCCGCAAGAAGGTGGTGCAGAGAGAGGTATTACCTATTATATGGGACTTTTGTGTGACCCGGAAGTACTTCAAATGAGCAGTAGCCCTGACACTGGAAATACTGCCGGGTCCTCAATAAATTGGACTGCACTACCTTGTCCAGGTGAGTTGGAGCTGGGAGGATGGAGCGCAACACTCGACTGGAGGAGTTCAGTGCAGTGGAGAGAGGAGAGTTGATTGTGAAGAGTGAAATCTGTGCTTTCTTACGTTGTGGAGGTATTGTGCTTAATAAACCATCCTTTATTTGAATCCAGGGCTCTATTGTGTGATTGTGTTGGGGCTTGGGGCTCTCTGACACCCCAGTTTTATCACAAGGGTCAGGAACAAAAGTGTACTTAAAGGGTGCTGGAGAAGACCTTTTTCGAATGTGTTGTTAGTACATCCGTGAATCAAAAAGCAGAGCAGGGCGGTAGAAAAATCTGTCTGAAGTAACAGTTAAAAACTGTAAAAACGCTGATTGTGGAAGTAATGTGCAAAATACAAAAGTATTGCAGCATAACGCGTCTGGAGTAAAACGAAGCCGGAATTGTTACGAGGTTCAATAAATAAAAGGAATATTCGTTTGCATTCAAATGTCAGCATTTGCCTTTGAATATGATTTTTGTTATTTAGATTTGAATTATATTCAAATAGTGACATTTGGGAAGGGTCGCGTAGTGGATAGCGCTGCTGCCTTGCAGTTAGGAGACCTGGGTTTGCTTCCCGGGTCCTCCCTGCGTGGAGTTTGTATGTTCTCCCCGTGTCTGCGTGGGTTTCCTCCAGGTGCTCTGGCTTCCTCCCACAGGCCAAAGACATGCAGGTTAGGTGGATTGGAGATCCTAAATTGTCCCGTGTGTGTGTATATGTGTGTGCGCGTGCCCTGCGGTTGGCTGGGACCCTGCCCGGGGTTTGTTTCCTGCCTTGCTCCCTGTGTTAGCTGGGATTGGCTCCAGCAGACCCCCGTGACCTTATAGTTAGGATATAACGGGTTGGATGATGGATGGATAGTGACGTTTGTTCTGACAGCCCTACTCTCTGTCCAACATATTTATAGTGGTGACTCCCAGTTAAGTGCAACTTTAAGCAGGACTGAAGATTTCTAATGTGTTAAAACTATTTTAACTTGTTCCATATAATTTAAAGAACTTTTTTACAAGAACAGGTAAATTAAACAACATGTTTACCATGTTGACGTGGCAGAGTTAAAGCACTAACAAGCTATGAAATTTAATTGTTGACAAGGATTGTTTTTTAATTAAGCAACTGGGTTGGAACAAAAACCTGCGGCCCTCCAGGACTGACTTTGCCCACATGTGCTTTAAACCTTTATGTCCAGCTAAAATGGTCAAAAAACTGTTGCTCCATGTCCTGCTTGACAGCAGTCATCTGACACAAACCCCCTTTCCGAAATTTAAGCTGGAAGCAGGACTGACTAATGGAGCACCTCCTTACTGTACACAAAGGCATGACTCGTCTGCTGATATGTGTACATTAATAGAGGCATTGACATATTCTTGCACTTATTCTGACAGACCGTATCTGGACATGAGCACAAGGTGCACGTGCTCAAAGGTCACCAGTGGCTCGAGGGCTTCTCTTTTACTCGTGTGGAAAGTCCAGAAAATGACCGGTTTACTGTTTAACGTTTTAGGCTGCCCTTTTGACACCGGTGAGTTTCATTTTTGCTAGTTTAGCCTTTTTCCTGCCATCTCTGCTAACACTTCCTTTTTTATGTGGTTAGACAAATTTCTTTCAAGTCAAAGAAAAGAGCACTTACAGTTAAAGCATGCTGTTTTAAATATAAAATATTTTCTAGAATCCTTCTTAAGAAGTTAAAGCTCATGCAATAAAAACAGAATAAAATCACCTTCCTCTGCAATGGCTTATATACTCGACCAAAGCAGAAAACTTGTGCAGTTTTTCTTGTTGGCTTTTTATTGTTTATTTGAGGTGCAGTGGGTTCCATTTCTTTTGTTTTTCCGATTGGAGCCCAGGCAGGTGAAGTGACTTGCTCGTGGTCATGCATTGTCGGAGACCTCAGGGTTTGAAGGCCAAAGTGTTGTCCTGTGTGCCACCCTGCCAGCCTGGCTTTACATACAGTAGATAAAGGGGGGGGTCTAAAAGCAGCGAAAGGCTTTTTCCAATTTTTTTTAAAGGTTTCAATCCTAGGGCGGCACGGTGGCGCAGTGGGTAGCGCTGCTGCCTCGCAGTTGGGAGACCTGGGGACCCGGGTTCGCTTCCCGGGTCCTCCCTGCGTGGAGTTTGCATGTTCTCCCCGTGTCTGCGTGGGTTTCCTCCGGGCGCTCCGGTTTCCTCCCACAGTCCAAAGACATGCAGGTTAGGTGGATTGGCGATTCTAAATTGGCCCTAGTGTGTGCTTGGTGTGTGGGTGTGTTTGTGTGTGTCCTGTGGTGGGTTGGCACCCTGCCCAGGATTGGTTCCTGCCTTGTGCCCTGTGTTGGCTGGGATTGGCTCCAGCAGACCCCCGTGACCCTGTGTTCGGATTCAGCGGGTTGGACAATGGATGGATGGATGGTTTCAATCCTAGACATTCCTCTGTGGTCTTTGATAAGATGAGATGCAACCTTCCATCCATTAGATGCTTGTTGTTAGTTTTTGTTGAGGAAGAAATAATGGATATGATAGTTTGGCTATGCCATTGAGACATTTAGGAATATAAAGAAAAGCGCATTTTATGTGGCAGCCCTTTATTACTGAAGACCTGACAAGGTGACACAATACTAAGTATGCATAGTCAGGGAATTTAATATGATAAAAATGTACCTTTCCTAAATGATCAGATGCTACTACTAAAATAATATACTTGAGTAGTACAAAGTGATTGTTGTAAATTTCTCCACAAAGAGGTGGACAAAAGTGTTGGTACCCCTGCATGAAAAAGAAAAACTCATAACTGTATTTGAAGTAACTTGAAACTGACAAAAGTAATTGGCCCCCATCATTGTTTATTCTGTGTTTAGAAAAAATCAGACTTTAATGTGGAGTTTTCATGCAACAGAATATTTCAAATAATAACACAAATGAAAATGGCATGGGCAAAAGTGATGGGACCCTTTACCCTAAATGTAATATTTTGTTGCCCAACATTTAGAGTTTTCAATCGCTGCAAATCAGCGATTCCCGGAGCTCTCCCTGAGACATCTGTTCCTGTCCATAGGTCGTTCAGCCCACTCATCCTGACCAAACTGTTCCTGAAGTTTGCCAACGCAGATAGCACGAACGTAGTCCGAACTAGATTATCTAGAAATCAATGTGAAGCTCCCAGGACAAACTGATTTGTCCTTGACTAAACCTGTTTCGCCTGCAATCATGCTGTCCTAGGCCTAACCAATTCATCCTATTAGATAGATAGATAGATCTTTATTGTCATTGTCACTTTTTACAAAGGAACAACGAAATTGAAGTGCTTCGGATAGACTGGCTTGGCCTAGTCTAAACTAGTTCGTCCTAAAATCTGGTTTGGCCTGTAACATATGCATGTAATATACAGTGAACCCTCGTTTATCACGGTTAATCCATTCCAGACTCTACCGCGATAAATGAATTTTTGCGAAGTAGGATTCTTTATTTATAAATCGAATATTTTTGCAGTTAGAGTATAGAAAACCTGTTTACGACCTTCTAAATATGTTTTTTAACATTATTAGAGCCCTCTAGACATGAAATAACACCCTTTAGTCACCATTACACTCGTGTATTACCCAATATATTAGACAAAATCAGAGAAAATAAGACATATTAGACGTTACAAATATCATATTATTATTATTGTACTGTACATTTAATTACACACACACACAGTTCTTACACACAACCACTAACCTATGAAGGCACAAGCTCAGTAGGAGAGTCTTCAGGTTGTAAGCTGGAGCGCTGACTGCACCCTCAGAGGACACAGACGCCCCCGGGAAAAACCCAGAAACAGCTGACAGTCTACCATCACATTGCTCCTTACCCTTCTTACTTGCGCTATAACGCGCGATAAACCTCTCACGCGGTACTCCACTTACTTAAAAGTATTGTGCAGCGCCTCTCAGCTTTGGAATTGATTGTTTTTCTTTCTCTCTCTCTCAGACATTCTCTGCTCCTGGCGGAACTGTCATCTCTGACTTGTCATGGAGCACGTTTAAACTTTTCAAAAGAGACAAATGTTTGTTTGCAGTGCTTTGAATAAAGTTCTTTTTTTTCTACAACCTCCTGTGTCTCTGTGCAAATCTGTGACCCAAGCGTGACAAGGTGGTGCAGTATCTTCAGCAGGTGCGCTGTTGTCTTCTTCCTCTGAAGGAGTACTAGAAGTAGGCAGTGGGTGTCTGGGTGCGCGGCTGAAGAACATCTTGATAGGCAGTTCCTGGCGCTGTCTTTTCATATGCGTGAGGAGGCTTTTGTAGGGTATTGCCATTTTTGATCATATCCAAGAGTTTCACCTTCTCCTGGATGGTAAGCATCTTCCTCCGGCGCTTAGGTTCATTGTCAGAAGGCTTAGAAAAAGCAGCACGTTTAGGAGCCATCGTGGGGCTTAGATAAAAGTTCTCAGAAAGCGCACGCGTAGTGACGTAAGTGTGTATGAGAAAAAAACGCAATAGAGTGAAGTTGCGAAAGACGAAACGTGATATAGCGAGGGATCACTGTACTAGCTGTGTAAGCCTGTGCTGTAAAAAGTCTCGAAGTCCTACAAACGATTGAAATCATCAGGGGGAAAAAAACTGAAATGTAGAGCTGTCAGGTAATTCAAAGGAACTACTCTGGGTATCTCGCTCCTAGGAGGATTTGGTTTGCCGACGTGCTCACATCGCTTGTGCACTAGTGGCAGGAGGAAAAGTAAAAGGGATACTGTTTTGCCGATGTTATCGGCTAAGCGATTTTGTTTTTCTTTGGAGGTTTCATTTTGCCGACGTGCTCGCCCTGCTTGTGTTATTAGCGGTGTGGTGTAGCGGGTCCACAGCTCACGTCAAAAAGGCCAGTTTTAAATAAATAATTGCCGCAGTCGTGGCTTAGCGAGGGGGCATGGTGGTGTGTGGCCGAGCGGTTCTTGGGGAATTCGTGATCCAGGCGATTCTCACTTAAGTGCACAGATGAGGAGTTGTCTGCATCCGTAATTGTTCCTGGGAGCTGCTGATTGCCACAGCTGATCCACATCCCTGTAATATATAGAAGCGCGAGGCGGCTAGCAGGGAGGAAAAAGGAAAAAAAGAAAAGAGAGAGACAGCGGTTGCAGGGAAGATGAAGAAGGCAGGAAGCAGAGAGATGAGAGCCGGTGTGAGAGAGAGAGAGAGCGAGCCAGCACTCATAAGCAGCTGGACAGTGAGCTCTAGCAAGGTGTTTGGCCGACACTCAGTGGGGCTGAAGGAAGCGGTCGCTCCAGCTGAGCGATCAAGGAGCTGGAGTGACCGGTGATGAAGGATGGCTCACCGTGGAAGACAGCGGGAGTCGGGAGGCTTGGGTGATCGATTCCCCAACGTGAGCGTCCTGGCCGTTGGGGAAAGCCAAATCTCAGTCTGGAGGGAGCGCAACCGAAGCCTGGGATCGGGAAGCCTCCAGACCAGTTGAGTGGAGAGAAGGCCAGCTGCAGGAAGGGCGACTCCCCTGTTGAGAAGCAGGGGAGCCGCCAGGTAAAAAGGCACCAGGCTTTGTTTTTAAAGAGACTGCTTCCAGCCGTTGTTTTAACCTGGTTTTAAAGGATTGTTTTTTTTTTCTATTGTCTTTTTTAACCTCCACAATCTCACTTCTGTTTTAATGGATTATTTATTTAGTGAAGATTTTTGATATACACTGCACTTTATTTATTTGGATACTGTTTTGTTGTTTTGTTGGTTTTATAATTAAAGCACTTTGCACTTTTACACCATCCTCTTGCTCCATTGTTATGCCTCACTGCCAAGCTCATTGGTGACATTACAGACGGTGTCGGGTTCAAGAGCTCCCTGAAGCTGCATGGCAACCTGGAGCGAACCCGCATCGTCACAAGCGGCTAAGCGAGTTTTCTGTTTCCTTGGAGGCGGAGCCCTTACCCAGACTCCACCTCGCACTTCCTGGCCGGACAGACAGACACACACTTCCATGCGTAGACGTTTATATATAAGATAAGCTTGCATATTGTAATCTTTCTAATTGGCCAATAAAAGGTGTCATTTTGCTTAACTTCTCACTGTGTATTTTGCACAAATTTCAAAATGAATGTAGTACTAGGGTGTTGTACCGTGTTAGCCATTATGAATGTAGAGAAAAGCCAAGCAAAATGACACCTTTTATTGGCTAACTAGAAAGATTACAATATGCAAGCTTTCGAGGCAACTCAGGCCCCTTCTTCAGGCAAGAAAGAGAATTGCAGGGGGCAGAACCCCCCGCCCAAGGCATTTCTTAGCAGTTGTTGATGTGACTAAAAGTGCTCCAAAAGAGCGCCTCCCAGAGGGGATGGAGGGGGAGTGTTCATGATGGCATCCAATTTTGCAATCATCTTCTTTGCCACAACAGCTTCCAGTGTGTCCAGGGTTTATCCTGTGGTGGGGCAGGCTTTCCTGATCAGTTTGTCCAGCCATTGTGCTTCTTTTGAGCTCAAGCGGCATCCCCAGGAGACCACAGTGTAGGACACCACAATAATAATAATAATAATAACACATTTTATTTATATAGCGCCTTTCCCATGCTCAAGGCACTTACAGAATATAATAAAGAACGGCAGAATATACAGTATATAGCATTGTACAAACCAGATAAATAAATAAAGAAGATTAAGACAGTAAATTCTGAAAAAAAAAAAACAGACAACATAATTGATGGTCTCGCACACACACACACACACACAGGTTACATTGGCATCTTGACAGAGATGTAAACTGAGAGAAAGGTAATAAAGTCAAGTAGAGCTAAAAGCCTTCCTGAACAGATGAGTCTTGAGTTGTTTTTTAAAGGAATTCATGGAGTCAGCTGACCTGATTAATTTTGGTAGGTCATTCCAGAGTCTGGGCGCTATACAGCTGAAGGCCCTGTCACCCATGGAGTGTAGATTAGTGAGGGGCACAACAAGATTACCAGAATCAGAGGACCTTAGTGGGCGGGCAGGCACATAGTGATGGAGGAGGTCACTGATGTAGTTTGGCGCGAGGTTATTTAAAGCTTTGTAGGTTATTAGTAGGATTTTATATTCGATTCTGTAGGACACAGGGAGCCAGTGAAGACGGAGCAGGATGGGTGTGATGTGCTCGCTGCTGCTGGTTCGAGTAAGGACTCTTGCAGCTGAGTTTTGAATAAGCTGGAGCTGTGATATAAGATGGCTACTATGGACTGGTAGAATATTTCCAGCAGCTTGCTGCACACATCAGGAGTCCTGTGTCCCCTAATGCAGTCAGTCTAACAAACCAGTGAACTCGCTGTGTATATATGTGGTCTTCATCCGGACTGAAAGGGCTGCCAACACGGGCAGCAGATGATGATTGATTTCTCTTCCACTGAGAAGTATCAAGTAAAGAAGCAAAGAGGCAGCATGGGTAGAGAACGCACCATGGCAGACACCAGCAGGTGAATTCTGGTGGCCTTCTGCAGCACCTCATCATTACTAACTCGTCCCGGCTTGCCTCTCTGACTGTTGCTGTTAAACAGCAAATAAATGGCGTAGAGAAGTTCTGTGACAAGTTCTAGTGAATGAGGCACTGCTTCGCCATGGAATGTTAATGATGCCTCTGTTAATGAGGTTTTGTGCGGCGGACATTGAGCAGGGCAGTGAACCATTAATAAGGGCAAAGTCTGCTCATTGAGAATTCACTGTCTAAATAAAGAAGTGTTGAGCAGGCTCGCCCACTGAGAGGGCCGGCTGCTGCTCTGTGGCTGCAATCACGTGCTCTGGACCACTTTGAAGGGGAGGGGGGGTGGCAGGAGGTGCAGGCAGCACTCTAAAATGAGAATGGTTAAGGGGGGGGGGGGTTGGTTCAGCTATGGTAGGCAGAGCATGAGAGAAAAGAAACAGAAGCACAACAGTTCAACAACTGCTGAATCAATCATTTTTTTGCTTTTCACAGTGGGGGCGGGGGGGGGGGGGGTCCACAACTAAAATCAAGTGTATGTGAATTTGAAGAGAGATTAAAGTAACACTTTTCATTAAATCCCAGGCAATTTGTCAACCTTTTTGTTCTGTTTTCATAGACGGTACAATTCTTTATCAGCTTTCACTGGTGTTGCGAACCACTTCAGAAAGCAAATGATCAAGGGCTGAGTGGACAAAAGGCAGACCGCACCAAAAAACGGGTATGTGATTTAAGTTAAACACACAAAACGGTGAAATACCATTAGAGACAAGTCAAAAGGAAGACACCCAAAAGGGGCAGACCAGACACCGAAACCAGCAGAGCAGTCTCGGCGGACAGGCACTATAGAGACCATTTGGGCAGAGGGTAAGGTCAGCATGGCCAGATGTGGCGGAGTGCTAAGTGGGTTATAAGGCATAAACTCAAGAGGCCGAGCCAGTGGGATCAACATGGTAAAGCTAGATCTACAGAAGACGGGCCTTCCAGAGGTCACCGAGGTGCTAATGAGGACAGCGTCAAGGACTGGCACTTATGAAATCTGTCAGTAGAATCAGACACCCAGAGATTGTCACTTTTAGAAGTCTAAAATAAACAGGTGTGAAAACCCACCGGGCAACAAATTATGGTGGTGGTGGTGGTGGTGATGGTGGTATGCTGACCTATTTACAAACAGGATTAAAGGCAAACAGAAAAAGCTAAAAATAGCTAGACAAGTCAAGTGAAGTGCAGTCCTACATGCTCAGTGGGGCAGATAGGTGGGATCAGCGGGCTAAAGGCCAATCCGTGCCAGTTCTAGAAACCCAGAAGACAGGTGTTTTGTCTTGGTAAAGTAATATATTGCTCTACTTTCCCTTATTATATTATTAATAAGTAGCCTTTGTCAAAATGCCTAATCTCACAGTCTTACCACTGTTTATAAGGTATTATAGTATATAACTTATCCCCACCTTCCCTTCTGTCTCTATAACCTCAGGCAATTAGATGTAGTAAAAAGACAAGCAGGAATTAAGTTACACATAAAACAATGTATTATTAGTAATATTCATAAATAATAACAAAATGCAAAGTACATTTGAATATTGGCAACCATACAACTTGATTAAATGGCAATATGTAGTTTCAGGCGGCACACAGACTTGTAGTTACTTAAATGTCTCTAGTTAAGGCATCATTGGTGCTCAGCTTTCAGCCACATATCTGTTCAAAATGGCTGCTAAACTGTGCTCTTCATTGTGTTGTCTTCATCATCACAGATTAGCAAGAAAGAGATACTTCTTCATCATATGTTGGTTGGTAAGAGAGAGATACTTCTACATCATCACAGGTTAGCAAGAGAGAGATTGTGAGGTTAAACACATACATTTATAGATGTTCTGTCCAACCCCTACAGCCAATAGGACATCATGGTACTTAAAGGCCTCTGAAACAAGCCAATTCCAAACAGCCACACCTCAGACCAATGGGGGAATAGAACATTTTAACACCTGCCCCCAAACCATATGTTAAAGTACACCTTAGCCTACTTGCCGGGGTAGAAATGACTTTAGCAAATAAACACTCGCCAAACTGGTTTAAGACACATCCCCCAAATCCTGTCGTAAAATTAAAACAGACCCATTCCTAAGGGGGGTGGGGGTGGGGGGGTACGGGACTAAACACTAAATTACATTGCTTTGCCTAAATTACAAATAAAGACATTCAAAATATTTATCAAGTTATATGTAAAATCTCACATCACAACAGGAAAGAGCAGGGAAAATCAACACAGAAGAGTCATAAATGTTCCGTGACTTATATCTCTAAAGGTCTTTGGAGCAGAAATATGGGACCACCGATGTAAAGGGTGGATGACAACAAGAGGGTCTTAATGAGTATAAGTGCAAAGCAGTGTGTACCTTAAAGTCTTGGTAGGTAGTACTCAGACTGAAAGCTGAGAGCAACAATGGATTGGAATATGCAGGCAGATTTTGCTTGGTACCTCATTTAAAGTCCAGCCATCTAACAAAAGACACAATGAAGGGGGCACCAGAGGCGATCCTCCATATAATTTGTTGACAAAATAACAACGCGAGTTAACGTATCGAAAGGTGTCTTTTCAGACGTGAGTCTATGACAGGACTGGAGAAACGATGGAGGTGGTGTCATTTATGAAGGTGATGAGGTGAAAGGGACAGGCCCAAAAGCCCCCGGACCGGAATTGATGTCATGCTCTCTTAAGATGTTGATTTCTGGATCTACAGTTGGAAGGAGAAGAGAAGTGTTATAAAAATGAGGATGTTGAGGTGGTTCAGGCAATCTGATTAGGATGTCTTCCTGGGAAGGTGTTTCAGGCATGTCCAACTGGGATGAGACCTCAGGTTCAGACTCCGGACACGCTGGAGAGATTATATCTCTTGGCTGGCTAGGAATGCCTCAGTATCCCTCTGGAGGAGTTGGACGAAGTGGTCGAGGAAAGGGAAATCTGACAGTTCTTACTTAGACCCAGGGGTCCTTGGTCACGGTCCTGGAGGGCCACAGTGACTACAGGTTTTCCTACCAACGAGTTTCCTAATTAGAAGGCAGACCTTGGTGATAATGAAACTGTTTGGCTTGTTGGTGCTTTCATTCATCCAAGAAAAATTTTGATTGCACTTTAGAGTTTCCTACTCTGAGAACTTTATCCATGTGTGGACCAAAATAGACTTAAACTCAGCGCTACTTCAAATTCCCCTCTCATTTATTTCTAAACATTTTTTAAGACAGATACTGGTTTGACTTTGTGTAGAGTGAGTGGTTGCTAATGGAGTCCCAGCTGAGGCAGATTACCTGCACTGTGAGGGAGCATCAGTTGCGGTACTACAGCCATGCCCAGCTCGCAGGACCCTTATTGTTGAGGACCTGAGTGGCTGGACCAGGCTAAGGGGATTCCCTCATAACACCTGGCTGAGGCAGATAGATGGAGTGGGGGTGCTGGACCACATGTCTGCCTGGGGGGGTTGCAACTAGGATCCCGAGCTGTTTCGTCTTGTGGTGGGTGAGGCAAGGTGCTGTACCTGTGCATGCACCCCAACCTCACCTGACCTGACCTAATACTTCATGGTGCACATGCACAGGTTTAAAATGTAGCACATTAGCTGGAGAGCTGCTGGTTTATTCTTTATCTGCACTTCATTGTTAATTAATGTCTGGTTAAGAGAACAGACAACAATGAAAACTTAAATACAGCCTCTAAAAACTAAAACTGGCAATTAAGGGTACTGAATTGCAACAGGCAAGATAAATAAAATGAAGCCCAAAATACATATTGCATTAGTAGTAAATAAATGGGTTCTAATTAAGAAGTTGGTTGAAGTGAAAGCCTGTAGCCACTGTAACTGAGGACCTCTGATCTATGATGCAACTAAAATTTGTCTTTGATGAAAGAAAGTGTTAAGAAGGCATAGAGTTAAATATTAAGTTTCATTATAAGCAAGAACTAAGTTCTAATTAGGAAATTGGCTGAAATGAAAACCTGTGGCCATCTCAGTGATTGAGGACCCCTGGTTTAGACTTTTACTCCTGTAACCTAGATCCAGAAAAGCCACAGAAAATGGATGGATGGATGTACAAACTCAACTTTTTCTAGGTTCCTATTTGTTGAATTACAGTCGTCGTTGTCTTCTTCTTTCGGCTGCTCCTATTAGGGGTTGCCACAGCGGATCATCTTCTTCCTTATCTTTCTGTCCTCTGCATCTTGCTCTGTTACACCCATCACCTGCATGTCCTCTCTCACCACATCCATAAACCTTCTCTTAGGCCTTCCTCTTTTCCTCTTCCCTGGCAGCTCTATCTTTAGCATCCTTCTCCCAATATACCCAGCATCTCTACTCTGCACGTGTCCAAACCAACGCAATCTTGCCTCACTGACTTTGTCTCCCAACCGTCCAACTTGAGCTGACTCTCTAATGTCCTCATTTCTATTCCTGTCCATCCTCATCACACTCAGTGCAAATCTTAGCATCTTTAACTCTGCCACCTCCAGCTCTGTCTCCTGCTTTCTGGTCAGTGCCACCGTCTCCAACCCATATAACATAGCTGGTCTCACTGCCATCCTGTAGACCTTCCCTTTCACTCTTGCTGATACCCGTCTGTCAAATCACTCCTGACACTTTTCTCCACCCATTCCACACTGCCAGCACTCTCTTCTTCACCTCTCTTCCAAAATCCCCATTACTCTGTACTGTTGATCCCAAGTATTTAAACTCATTCACCTTCGCCAACTCTACTCCCTGCATCCTCACCATTCCACTGATCTCCCTCTCATTTACATACAATACCACAGCTCCTCTCGAAGCACCCTGTCGTATGCTTTCTCCAGGTCCACAAAGATGCAATGCAACTCCTTCTGGCCTTCTCTAAACTTCTCCATCAACATCCTCAGAGCAAACATCACATCTGTGGTGCTCTTTCTTGGCATGAAACCATACTGCTGCTCACTAATCATCACGTAACTTCTTAACCGAGCTTCCACTACTCTTTCCCATAACTTCATGCTGTGGCTCATCAATTTTATTCCCCTGTAGTTACTGCAGTCCTGCACATCTCCCTTACTCTTAAATATCGACACCAGTACACTCCTCAGGCATCCTCTCACTTTCCAAGATTCCATTAAACAATCTGGTTAAAAACTCCACTGCCATCTCTCCTAAACACCTCCATGCTTCCACAGGTATGTCTTCTGGACCAACGGCCTTTCCATTTTTCATCCTCTTCATAGCTGTCCTTACTTCCTCCTTGCTAATCTGTTGCACTTCCTGATTCACTATCTCCACATCATCCAACCTCTTCTGTCTCTCGTTCTCTTCATTCATCAGCCTCTCAAAGTACTCTTTCCATCTGCTCAACACACTCTCCTCGCTTGTGAGTACGTTTCCATCTTTATCCTTTATCACACTAACCTGCTGCACATCTTTTTTCCCAGCTCGGTCTCTCTGTCTAGCCCACTGGTCCTTTTCTCCCTCCTTAGTGTCCAGTCTCTCATACAACTCATCCTACGCCTTTTCTTTAGCCTTCGCCACCTCTCTCTTCACTTTGCGCCTTATCTCCTTGCACTCTTGTCTACTTTCTGCATCTCTCTGACTATCCCACTTCTTCTTTGCCATCCTCTTCCTCTGTATACTCTCCTGTATTTCCCCATTCTACCACCAGGTTTCCTTTTCCTCCTTCCTCTGTCCAGATGTCACACCAAGCACCCTTCTTGCTGTCATCCTTACTACATTTGCTGTAGTTTCCCAACTGTCCGGTAATTCTTCACTTCCACCCAGTGCCTGCCTCACCTCTTCCCTAAACTCAACCTTGCAGTCTTCCTTTTTCAACTTCCACCATTTGATCCTTGGCTCTACCCTCACAATCTTCATCTTCTTGATCTCCAATGTCATCCTACAGACCACCATCCTATGCTGCTTAACTACACTTTCCCCTGCCACCACTTTGCAGTCTTCAATCTCCTTCAGATCAACTCTTCTACATAAGATGTAATCTACCTGTGTGCATCTTCCTCCACCCTTGTACGTCACCCTATGTTCCTCCCTCTTCTTAAAATACGCATTCACCACAGCCATGTCCATCCTTTTGGCAAAATCCACTATCCTCTGACCTTCTTCATTCCTCTCCTTGACACCATACCTACCCATCACCTCCTCATCTCTTCTGTTCCCTTCACCAACATGCCCATGGAAATCCACTCCAATCACCACTTTCTGTTCCTTGGGTACACTGTTCATCACTTCATCCAACTCACTCCAAACATCTTCTTTCTCACCCATTGCACACCCAACTTGCAGTTCATATGCACTAACAACATTCATCATCACACCTCCAGTTTCCAGCTTCATAATCATTACTCTGTCTGACACTTTTTCACCTCCAAAACACTCTTGACATACTGTTCCTTCAGGATAACCCCTACCCCATTTCTCCTCCCATGCATACCATGGTAGAACAGTTTGAATCCACCTCTGATCCACCTGGCCTTACTCCCCTTCCATTTAGTCTCTTGCACACACACTATATCAACCTTCCTTCTCTCCATCATATTGGCTAACTCTCTCCCCTTACCAGTCATACTGCCAACATTCAAAGTTTATACCCTCAGTTCCACTCTCTTTACTTTCCTCCTCTCCTCCTGCCTCCGGACACATCTCCTCCCTCTTCTCCTTTGGCCAATTTGTTGAATTACAGTACTGCACCCCTATTCGGGATCTTACAGCTCTGCTTAGGAGTCAACTGACTTTTTCAGTTGTGCGTGTCACAGTACTCACGAGCGAAAATGATAATGCTAACGTCAATGGTGGTTTATGGTGGTCTTTATTGAAGTTTAACATTGTAACTGTGGGCCATATTCAAAAGAGTACAAGCAATGAGAGAGCCTTGTTCAACCAAAAGTAAACTGCAGTGCTTCTAAGGAGGTGACAAGTCCGAGTGTGACAACAGATAAGTGCAAGTCATCTACCACAACAAGAAAAATCTGAAGAAGAGTCTACTTTGTGGCCTTTGATTTTCTGTTACCTTATGACTACAAGCATCCTAACACAGGGAGACCCCCAGCATTAATCTGAACAATATTTAGCACAATAGTTGTTTCTGTAGAAACCAGTTATATTCCTGCTCAACTTGTTGTCATTATACCTTAACAGTGCATTTCAAGACACATGCTGCTTGTCTTAGGGCATCATATGAAATGGGGCATGGACTCTGCAGACACATGATTAAAAAAGCAAGGACAATTAACAATAAATCAAAGAACTGAATTAAACATTGCAAGCACAGTGTCACTCATGATGCCAGCGGGTCACCTTCCAGGCTTACCTCAGGTGTGTGGTACCAACACAGGACGAGAGGGGACACTGTTGTTTATGCCAGGGGAATTGTCGCAGTAAGAGAGCACCATCGAGCATGTGTTTTATTTAACATTTTTATTTCTTTTGGAATTAAATAGGGATTTGTCTGTTTGGCACCCAAGTTTAGTTTTGCCCTGTCTCCTCATTTGCCCTGCTACAACACTTTTCTTAAGAATAGCTCATAGTGCTCTTTTGGGCCCTTGAGCAAGGCCCTTAACCTGCAATTGCTGAGTGATTTGAGTAGTGAGAAAAGCGCTATATAAATGCAAAGAATTATTATTATTATCTATATACTGTATATAATTCACTAAGCCGCCAGCGAGCAAGACACCCATGGAGCACGCAAGACAGAGCCACGCCCACCAACTCGGACGTGACTACTCACAAAACACGGCGTCATTCACATTCGTCTCTGCTACAGTCCACATGCACCTCTGAGCCACGTTGACTTTTCAGTTACAATGCACGACCGCATCCACCATCGCAAAGTGTTTTACACGCTACATACAGCGATTTGCATCCTCGACAAACATGCTTCTTCTTAGATGGTCCTGCAGCAACATGGAAAACGTTTGTCTACACAATACTCCTTATTCCCCGGCCCGCGTCCACCCTTGCTCTCCAGGCAACAAGCACCATGAAAGTCGCTTTCATCTCCATGGCACACGCACGACAGAGCCCCGTCCACCAACAATTTGCACAAGGGCGAAAGCATTTGCCAAGAATGTTTTCATTAATCAAGAACGAAAGTCGGAGGTCGAAGACGATCACATACTGTCGTAATTCTGACCATAAACGATGCTGACTGGCGATCCAGCAGCATTATTCCCATGACACGCCGGGCAGCCGGCATGTTTGTCGCGGATGTGAATCGCTGTATGCAGCGTGTAAAACGGTTTGTTTGTTGACCAGGGCACGCAAGAAGCAGCACGCAAGACAGACCGTGTGATACTCACGACGGAGCCACGCACGCCAACTCACAGAGCCCCGCCCACCAACAATTCACTAAGCAGCCGACCATGGCACACGCACGTTGGAGCCCCACCCACTAGCAATTTGCATGAGAGCGAAAGCATTTGCCAAGAATGTTTTCATTAATCAAGAATGAAAGTTGCAGGTTCAAAGACGATCACATACCGTCGTAGTTCCGACCATAAATGATGCCGACTGGCGATATTTCCATGATCCGCCAGGCAACCAAAGTCTTTGGGTTCCAGGGGGAGTATGGTTGCAAAGCTGAACCTTAAAGGAATTGACAGAAGGGCACCACCAGGTGTGGAGCCTTTGGCTTAATTAGACTCAACATGGGAAACCTCACCCGGCCCAGACAAAAAGAACAATGAAAAGTCAACGTGGCTCAGAGGTGCATGTGGACTGTAGCAGATGTGAAACCGACTGAGGTGGTGTTTGGAAAATGAATAGTCAACGTGACTCACAAGTGCATGTGGACTGTACACAGACGAAAACAATTCAGGTGAGGAGTTGGGGGCGGGCACATGAGCAGGCAGTGCGTACTGAACGATGTCTAAGAGATGACTGTTCACCCATCAATACATCATCCTCACTGAACGTCCTTCCCCTCACACCCTGTTCCGCCGTCCAGCCCCGTCCCTCACTTTGGGAGGTGGGGGCGTGGCAGCGGTCCTCCAGTTTTCAGTCACAGACAATTGTTTGTTGCTCTGTCCAGAGTTGCCTTACAGTCGTATCCTCAAACCCACCCCATAAGAAGAAGCATGTTTGTCACGGATGTGAATCGCTGTATGTGGCATGTAAAACAGTTTGCAAGGGGTATCCCATGGTCTTACAGTTGGTGGGCGGGTCTCTGTTAGTTGCACTTGCGAGCGGGCACATGACCAGGCAGTGTGTATGCTTCGAGAGCGAGGGTGGACGCGACAGGACCATCTAAGAAGAATCATATTTGTCGCGGATGTGAATCGCTGTATGCAGCGTGTAAAACAGTTTGCGAGGGGTATCCCATGGTCTTAGCAGTGTCTATGCTCCGATGTGAATCGCTGTATGCAGCATGTAAAATGCTGTATTGTATGTTGCCCTCTCCAGAGTTCCATCTTTTCATTCACCTACAGTCGTATCCTCAAAACCAACCCCATTTGGACAACTGTGTCTTTCAAGAAGTGTTCACCCATCAATACATAATTATGCGGCATATGCTACGCCGCGGGTTGGCTAGTTATTATAATTAATCCTGTAAATGCGAGAAGTGACTCTACTCCATTGGGCCCTTGAGCAAAGCCATTAACCTGTAATTGCCTTGTCTGGGCTGTGACGTTAACTTGCATCCAGCCCTGCAAGGAGGTCCCCCAACTTACAAGGAAAACTTGGGGGTTGGTGGCAGGATTGGCACTCCAGTCACACTTATCCACTCCATTCAAACTAATGTGGTGCTGAGGTGTCACCCATTGCACGGCTGTCCTAATTTGGGATCCTGAGGGTGGTTCTTTGTGTGGTGGGTGCGGTAACGCGCTGTATCAGTGCCTGCTACCAACCTCTGGGAGTGGTGAGTTTACTTGATTTTATTGCATTTCTAGATTTTTGACCCTCTGCCCTGTATTTTGACGATTCTTTGCATATCTGAATTGGGACTTGTTTATTTTGGATCACCTTTGTTGTTTCCTTTTCTGTTTCTAAGGCAGGGGTGGGCAATGTCAGTCCTGGTGGGTCACAGTGGCTGGAGGCTTTGATTTCAACTCAATTGCTTAGTTAGAAACCAATCCTTGCCAATTTCAGACCTCATTTAATTTTTTGGCTTGTTAGTCTGCAATGTAATGTTCTCATATCGTAGATTTTTTCCTTCCCAAGGGTATCATCCAAATGATTTGAAGCATAAAACTGATCATTTTTAGTCTGTCACAAGTGTTTTATTACACCAAATAGTGGCATGAATGAATCCGCACAGGCATAAATGGAAACAAGTTAGATGGTGAACTGATGGCTCCTTTGTCAGTGGCATCTTATTGCTAATAAGGAGCCATTAAAACAGCAAATGCTGCTGTTTAAGACTGAAATAAGCAATTAAGGGTGGAGAACCTTCACAATCAGGACCACTAAAATGAAGCGTCAGAATGTCACTTCAGCAATACATGCTTCATTGGCAATAATTGCCTTCTCATTAAGAAACTGAGTTGGAACAAAAACCTGGAGCCACTGCAGCCCTCCCGGACCAACGCTGCCCACCCCTGCATTAAGGAGTTTAATTCTTGTTACAAGAAGTTTTGTGATTTTATTTCTAAAGACTCTGTGTTTTCTCTATTACTTACCAGGGTTTGATGGTGATGTCCCCCTCTACTGGGCATTTTTGGAAGTGTTTTTGTAGGACTACATACTTTGGGACTCCTGGTTCATGGGCAGCCATCATCTTTCATTTTGTATTGTCTGTTAAAATCAAAATTATTTTTTATGGTTACTTTACCCCGTTGTAGTTTGTAATGATGGCAGAGACATTTTTTAATCAAATGTTTTCATACAAGACAAAAGTGTATGATGTAAGACAACCCAATGGTGACCAATGCTGTACCACAGCAAACCGTGTGAAAATGTCCATGGAAAAGAAGAAAAACAAATCTGACGTTATTCACAAGAACAGAGGACTCTTCTTCAGTGAATAAGGGGGAGAGGCGGATCACCAGTGCAGAAGCAGAGTATTATGGGAATGTGTTTCTTGTTTATGATGTGTGTGCTGACTTTTCCTGATCTGTTTTTCTTCAAAAGATACCAATGTCTTTGCATATTTTTGAGCTTCGGACCGGATAACAGACATGTGGATTATGCAACACAAGTAATGCATGATTTTTTTGTGTTGTGTGACAGATCAGACGCCAGACAGCAGATAAAAGTCCAATAATTAATTTTCTTTAGACAATAATGTGCACCAAGCACCCTCCACTCCATAATACTCATAAATAATACACTAATCACTAATACAATACAAATCCTCCACTCCCAGACGCGTTGTCACCCTTCCTCCCGACTCAGCTCGCCCATCTGGGATCTCCCACAGTCCTTTATAGTCCTCGACCCGGAAGTGCTTCTGATCCCTCAGTCCATGTGATTATCCAGCACTTCCGGGTCAGGTGAAAACTCTTCTTCTTCATCCCGGAAGTACGTCATTTCTTCTGTGACCAGGACGTATTTCCGGGTTATAGTGCACATAAAAATCCTTATGCCTTCCTGCAACGTCCTCTGGTGGCCCCCATGGTATCCAGCAGGGCTGTGAAGGAAAACTCCAATGTCCATGATTCCCTGCTGGCATTTGGGGCACCTCCATGCTGCAGGGAGGGCTCCATCTGGCGGCCTGGGGGTATTGGCCGGGATGAATGGCCGGCCATATCCCACAGTTGATAAGAATTATGTATGAGCGTTTTGAAATCACTTCAGATTTTTTGTCTGGTGTGTCCTGACTCATTGGTGGTAGGAGTGTCATGATTAGGTTTGTGTGAATTCATTTGGTATTTGTTAACGTCTTGACCGTTGTTTTTTAGGTCTTTCAATTGACATTATTTTGAAAGCCACTTACTGTATTGCTAGCAGTGTGGCTTCTAAGCTCGTGATCTGTAGGTAACCGGCGCAACAGGATTATAAGTTGCCTGGGGGTTCCTTTCACCTCTTTAAAAAAAAAAAAAAATAGTTAAAGGCAATCTTTTGTTATTGTGCTTCTCACAAATTTCATTTAGTTTGAATTCTTTGGCTGTTTTTTCGGCTTCGATTCTTGTAGCTTTGTTTATTTTCAGTTGTGCTGGTTTCATTTTTGTCGGCTTCTTCTGGTTTTCGCTCAGTAAATAATTCACCTCTCCGTATCTCGACAGTACAACTAGAAAACCCCTACATATGATTCATCGTTCCACTCGTCTTAATGTCTGGTTTTGCAAGACGTCAAGCTTTTTTGGGGTTCATCCTTATTTTTGCCCTTCTACACCTGAAAAAAACTGCATTTTTAGGCCATGTTTGGACCATATTTTGAGCAGGAGATTACAGTCGTATGATGAAGAATAAACCAATTGATGTCTTCAGCAAAAATGATCAGAATGACTTGAACAGAAGGGCCTATCACATCAGCTAAACCCAGGGGTTCACCCTCTAATGGGGTACAAGGGGTCAAAGTTACTCCTTTTCACAAAACTTTGGGGGAAAAAAAATGGGGATTGGTAATATTGCTGTTTGAAGTGTTGTGTCAATGCTGTTTTGAGGTTACTGATCGTGAATATGATATTTTTGATATTTGATTCTTTACTGGTCGTCCTAGCTGTCTAAAAGCCACTGTCTGAAAGATCAAAATGACAAATTTCAAACACAAGCGTGCGAGGTATCGATTTAGACATTTTCAAGGTCAACCTATTATGAATATATTATTTTTGATTTTCGATCCTGTACTAGGGATCTAGCCTTCTGTGGACCCCTATGAGAGAGTGAAAAATGACAATTGAGAATATTTAGACATTAAACTTTGAAACTGAAGCAGGCGTTTTAATGCTGCAAATATGTGATGCAACTCTTCTTCTTTATTGTGTACGTCTACTCCATAAAGTAAATTATTACATTTCTTATGAACACCACGAACTGGGACAGCTTACTCTAATTCAGACTTTTTTTCTTATTGCCATGGACGATTTTCACATTACTTGCTATTGTAATGCATTGACTTCTATTATGTCATAAACTTTTTACTTTCTATTCTGCATGAAAATATGAGATTATAATTGTTCTCTGCCGTTACTACAAACTACATGGGGTAGGTGATGTATAAAGAAAATGTAAAAAATATCATTTTTGGGTTGAGTATTGCCTTAATTATGGATCATTAGTTTTTTTTTTGTTTTTTTAAATAATGCTGTATGAACTTGTCATTTTTGTAGCTGTGCCTTTTCCAATATCCCAAACTCGAGCAGGAACTGAGTTGGCAAGGTAGGATCAAACTCACAACAAAAGAAATTCCATGGTGCAGTAAAGTTTGTTTTAAACGTTTAGGGAAAATTTAAAAAGGAACAAATCACAAAAATTCAGAAAAAAGTTTCACGCAGAATAAAAGGCAAAAGGGAAAAAAAAGGTTTTCTCTGTTTCAGTACAATCTTAGGATTCACATGTTAAACGTCAATTACTTCCTAGAGTTGTGTTATTTCTCAATGGCAAACTTACGGAGGCTTCACTTCAATATATTCAGCACAATTTGAAACTGTTGGGCCTCCATGCCTTACCAACTGCCAAGTGGGACTAATCTGTAGTCAGATGGACAAGAAATAAGAATATTTCATTTACAAATTAGCTTATAGGAGTTAGAGTAGAACTTTCCATTGACTATGCAACTATGCACTAATATATACGTATGTGTATATATATATATATATAATATATATAGGAAAACGTTTTAACTTAAGTAGTGTAAAATATAAACAGGACAAAGAGAAGGTTTTGGGGCACCTCGTGGACAACCCTGTATAATTATAAACGTTTGAAATGGATAAAAAAAACACATGGTAACAATGCAAAACAAGTCGTTCCGACTACCGTATCAGGCAGACTGACTGAGATGACGGTTATTCTGTTCACTAGGCATTCTGGGAGGAAGAGGCGGGTCCAGGTGGATGTACCCCGGAAGTGACATCAGAAATGGGATGGTGTCAGTCCTCCTTTCTGCCAAGGGAGGCGAAGAAGAGCGATCGTTCTCATGTTGTGCCTGCTCATGTCTCGGTAGAGAGCTACAGTCACTCAAGCCCTAAAGCTGTTTGCCAAGCGCACACACGTGACACTCGGAAAATGCTTTTATCAATTTAACAGAACATAACCGATCACAATCTGCTAGCTTTCAAGGCAACTGAAGAAGGGGGCTCAGTTGCCTTGAAAACTTGCATATTGTAATCGGCTCAGTTAGCCAATAAAAGGTGTCATTTTGCCCGACTTCTCATTGCATCCATAATGGCTAACACGGTACAACATCCTACTACTACAAATGTAACAAAGCATAACCTAACTAACTAATCAATGGCTCTTACAGTTTTTTTAGAACATCTAGACCAGGGGTGTCGAACTCCAGTTCTGGAGGGCCGCAGTGGCTGCAGGTTTTCATTCTAACCATCTTCTTAATTAGTGACCAATTTTTGCTGCTAATTACTTCTTTTAATTAACTTGACTCATGCCCATTAGTTTTTTTCCTTAATTACCAGCCAAACAATAATGAGACAAAACAAGCCTCCACATCACACAATATCTGAAAATAAAGAAAGGTGATGGTCTCAGTAAGGTTAATATCTCAAAACACTTTGACGATGTTCTTATAAAAAACAGAAAATCAACAGTTTTGGAAATGTCTGCTGTTGCAGAATGAGAGCAGCAACAAGCCGTGGAATTAAATAACGGGTTTAATTAACAGCAAGCAAGCACCGGCTTCTCATTAAAGAAACTTGTTGAAGTTTGAAGCCCCAGTTTAGCTGGTCATCTGTTGGCTCGTTTCACATCTCATTTCTGTTTGGCTGTCATTTAATGAGGAAACGAATCAATTCAGAGAACTGAATCCTTCTAACATGGCTGTTAAAATAAAAGGGGGGAAAAAAGTGAATTAGCAGTGAAAACTGGTCACTGATTAGGAAAAGGGTTAGAATGAAAACCTGCAGCCACTGTGGCCCACCAGGCCTGGAGTTTAACACCTGTGATCTAGACAGTGTAGATAAGGCCGAACAAAGCACTCCATCTTTCTATTCTGTCTGTTTAAACGTATGTTATCATCATCAAATGTTGGGGCCTACCTTATTAACACTGGGTGCAAAGCAGGAGCTGCCAGCCTGTTGTCTTTTCTATTCACAGCTTCCTGTCGTAGGAAGTGCACCCTACTAGATGAAGTTAGCCAAGGCCACGTGAAACGTCAAATTGAAAACAGTTGGGTCTCTGTGAGAGAAACTCTTCTGCTGGCTCTCCTGCTCCATATCACCATTCCAGCTTTAGCTTTCAGTATCGCTGAATTGATTTTGTTCATTAGTTCCCTAGACATACAGTATGAAGTCTTTTTGTTCAACGCACACCGTAAATCAAATCGAGGTACTTGAGCTTCAGAGATGCATTAATTGATCCAGCACTTCTTCAGGAAATGAGACTCTTAAATCTTGTTACAAGAGAATTGTGGAGATGAGAACAGTAAATATATATATATATTTATATATTAATGCACATCTGTGGTGTTAAGGGTAATAAAAGGTTAGATTTCATTTCCCAGGAATGGAAAACTGTTGCACTGGAAAATGTGCTTCTTTGCGCGAGACGTGTAAAACAATCCTCATTTTTAAACCTATGGGAGTAATCTGTCTGAATTGTTCATTTCCGAAATTGCAGTCAATCGGCAAGAGTCTGGGGTGCATGAGGTCAGGAGGGGGGCTATAGACACAAAATAAAATATCTGCCTTTTGTCAAATGTGTCTTTCAGAGATAAAATTTCAGATGTAAAAGGAGTCCATTCGAGGATATTTCTCTGCATCCCAAATGAGGTCAAAGACACAAATACGAGCTCAAGGTGAGCACTCAGTCAGTTGGGGCAGCCTAACCGCTTTTCCAACGTTGGCACCGTTTCTCTTACCTTTGCCACTGCCTCTTTTTGCAGCTGCCCGTTGCCCACCACTGTTCAGCTCATTTAGCTTTGGCAGTGGGTAGCCAATAAAAAGTCTCTCTTCTGCTGTTACTGGCAGCTCTGCAGATTACTGTGGCCTCTTAGTCCTTACATGTAGGTAGGCCAGGGCTATAGCCGGTGCACTCAGCTTTCGAAACAGTCCTGGTGGTCTGCAGTGGCAGCAGGTTTTTCACCTTAACCAGTTTTTTAATTGAAGCCGTTTATTAAAAAAAGCAATATTTGGGGGGTTTTTTGCGCTTAGTTTTTGTTAACTCATTTGTTACGATTCTGAACGCTTAATTGCCTATTTTAGTTTTAAACTGCTGCACTGAGGGGTTTTCTTAACCAGCCATCAGTGAAAAATGAGGTGCAAATGACAAAGGAGCCAGCAGCTCTCCAGCAAACGTGTGTATGTGCATCATGAAGCATCTGTGCCAATACAGTGATTTGGAAGGAATAAGAGAGAAGGGAAGGACCGCAGAACATAAAGTATGGATGAAGTTCTCAGAAAACAAAAAATGTACAATTTTTGTTGTGGTTAAATGAAAGCACAAACATGCCATAGCATTAAATATCAAGTTTCATTATTTGCTAGGCCTGACTTCTAATCATGAAAGTGCTTGGAATGAAAACCTGCAGCCACTGCAGACCTCCAGGACTGTTATTGAGGACCCCTGTGCTAAACAATAAAAGTAAATAGCTGATCCGTTCTACTCCTATGGCTCTCTGCTGCCATCTAGTTACATAACTCACTGGCCATTTTATTAGGTACGCCTGTTCAGCTGCGTCTTAATGCAAATGTTAGGGATTCCCGGACATTTTTCATTCCCGCAACAGGAACGGCCAAGCTCGCATATATAGCGTGTAAAAATCGATCAAGAAATAACAGAGTTATAGTTGAAAATAATTAAGGTGGTGCCATTGCTGCAGCTTGCACTTCATCAGACAACAGCTTTGAACAGCAACTTGAAATTGCAATGCGTCAGTCTGTTGCACCCACATTATCAGTGCCAAGAAACTTGCCATCACAGAATGATGACAAGAAACTGGATGCATCAGTAAAAGCTGAAATGGCGGTGTTTCAGAGCAACGGCAAGCGCCAGCATTGTTTAGAACAAGTATATCGGTATCTGATGACTGTGCCGCCTACTTCAGTGGAGGCAGAGTGTGCTTTCTCAGCAGCTGGCGTACTTCTGCATGAAGGTGCGCTCTTGCCTGGACGACTGCATGCTGGACGCGTTAATAATAATAATTCATTACATTTATATAGCGCTTTTCTCAGTACTTAAAGCGCTATCCACACAGGGAGGAACCGGGAAGCGAACCCACAATCTTCCACAGTCTCCTTACAGCAGCACTACCACTGCGCCACCTGTGAGGACATTGTGCTTTCTACTCTCTTATTACCACAACTAACTAGATACATGTACTTATATGATAGCATGAACTGCTTGTAGATAAGGTTAGTCTTTTATTTGTGTCAACATATTGCAGTAGTTTTATTAAAAATAAGTGTCGTTCATTCTAAAACCGTTCACATGTGAGATGCCCGTGCACTGTGTCATCCCCGGGAGCCCGGGATTCCCGGGAATGAAATGCGGGATTCCGGAATTCCCGGGAATGGATTCCCTATCAAATATCTAATCAGCCAATCACATGGCAGCAAGTCAATGCGTTCAGGTTGTAGACGTTGTCAAGACCTGCTGACGTTCCAGACAAGCATCAGAATGTAGAAGAAAGGGGACTGAAGTGACTTTGAATGTGGCATGGTCGTTAGTACCAGATGGGCTGGTCTGAGTATTTCAGAACCTGCTGATCTACTGGGATTTTCACGCACAACCAACTCTAGGGTTTACAGAGAAAAAGGGAAAACATCCAGTGAGTGGCAGTGCTCTGGGTGACAATGCCTTGTTGATGCCAGAGGTCAGAGGAGAATAGCCAGACAACCCAGACCTGTTGAAAGTCACGATGAGCCGGGCAAATGAGAACACACACTTACAGCAAAAGAGAGGTGCAAAGGTGACAAATGCTTTTATTAAAAATCCCATCAAACTATCAAATTTCCAATAGTGCAGTGCATCCAACCAATAAATAAATAATAATCTTCAATAATATTCAGTTCATGTGAATGATAAAAACAAGTCAATGAATAATCCGATAAAAAAAGGTTTAAATCCAGAGACAGTTCTTTCAAGAATATGAGCCCCAGCGCTCCCCTCTAAAACCTGACGTCTCCTTCACTTATCCTGTGCGGACATTAAGGTAAGAGAAGATGCCCACCGACAGGTGCAATAATCCTTAAATACCTGACTCAGGTCCCCATTGCCAAGCCTTCTGCATCCATGGGGCACCACGCAGAGCTGCACTCACATCTCCTGCCACCAGTTCCTTGGCGTCCGAAGGAGATACCACATAACGGGCCGCTTCTGCTCCCAGGAATCATTCAATAGGACCGTGCCCCTTCTTCAGCACCAAGCTCCTCTTCCTGAGGCTCATTCCCAACCACCTGACTCCATTCGTCTTTCACATGGGCTCTGCTGATCCTGCCTCTTGCTGTTGCTTTTTCTCTTTCTCTTAACCTCTGTCTTCCTTACTCGGTTCTTCTGATCTTCTTTTCTTCCTTTTTCTTTTTCTGTTCTCCCTTCTGTATGTGATGCAGGCTTCTTTATGCACATGATCAGGTGCAGATGAGACCCTGCACCCACCCTGAGGTTTGAATGTGGCGCCTGACTGATCCATTCACATCTGCACGGAGTGCACGATCAGCCAAGTACCACATTCAGCTCTGGAGCAGCACCTTCATGCGCCCATCCACACCTGGTCTAAGCCTGCACGCTCTCAGGACTTGATTATTTATTTAAATTTGCCCCTTGTTATGGACCAATTTTTACATTCCCTTAATAAACTAGATATGCCAAGAATGATCATGCTCTTATATGGATCTGCAGTCTTTATTAATCTTTTACTTTTCCGGTTCTTTGGTGGTGGCGTTCTGCACCATCACCACCACCTGATCAAAGTCCTGTGCAGTTACCTGTGATGTTTGAATGAAAGTGGATACCCCAACCTGGCATGAGACGTACTGGGTCAAATCCTGTAAGACGAAGCCTTAAGAATAATAAAGAAAAAACGATAAAGTACAACGTAACAACATTTATGTTAGGCAGAATGCCCAGTGGGAGGTGCACAGTTTTTTGGCCTGGAACCCCTGCAATTTTTTTTTCCTCCAGGTTTTTTTTTTTTTTTTTCTGGCAGCCTGAGCTTATCATCAGTCCGTCATTTACAAACTTAAACAATTCTAAATTTAAGGACTCTGTTCCTCTTAATCATTTTTCTTTCTTACTTAAATGTGCATTATTTACTGATAATTCAGCTGGTTTAGGAGAATTTTTTTTTTATAATACCAGCGCTCCACAATGCTTTGTGATGCCAGTGCAACGTTCTCCGGAGCCAACATTGATGGGACCCTAAAGCGCCACCCCAACCCCCACCACCCCGGTATATAATGCTGAAAATTTACATTATAGACTCTGTGGGACAAGTTGTCTATACTTGTAGCCCAGATGTGCAGATCGATCTTCAAGTTCCACATCAATATAAGAGATGGAGGCACGTGCCCTATGCATGCATAATAATTAGCCATGTGGCACGCCGAGAGTGAAAACAAACCTTGAAAAAGCCTGATGAAAGATTTATTACTATTTACAAGAAGTTTCTATCTTTTTGATAGAATAAAAAGTGCAAAGCATCAGCACAGACAGTTTGGAGAGCCTTCAGCGTGACTTCAAAAAACAGAACGAGCCAGTGGCTTCAATCATGACATGTCAGTTTGAATTTTCTGAAATACATCTTTTTTTCTGACTTTTGACTACAATTGCAGTATTTCCATTTTGTTTTGATGAAATCTATGATTGTACGTCTCTGAATGCGTACTTTCTTCTTTGATATTATGGAGGTGCAGTGGTTGGCACTGCTACTACACAGCTAGGGCCAACTTTTGGTCACAATAATTGGTTCAGTATAGTTGCCGGATGTTTCCATAGCTCTCGGGGACACTTTAAAGACGACTACACCATTATAATCCAGTTATATCTAGTTCAGTTAGTCCTTCCCTATTGACTTTAATGCAGTTCGGCGAGTATCACAAACATTTCCAGGATTTCAGGGAACTCACGGTGAAGCGAACTTAGCAATGTTTTCTCATCACTATTTATTATTATTCTTATCTTAATTTCCTGTCTAATTTTAGTTTGTTTTTGTTTGCATATATTTATTTCTTTGACATCTTGTAAAGCACTTTAGGCTACATTGTTTGTATGAAAATACTATAGAAATAAATTGTTGTTGTTAAAAGGATTTTGAAATCAACCCTAAGCTTAACCTAAAAGCAAGAGTGAGGCTTTGAGAACTGGAGTTATGTGTTTGACCTTTTTGGTTCTTGTAATGATTCTTGCAGCAGCATTATAAATTAACCAAAAGCTGCACTATGAACAAATTGAACAGCTGTTGAATAATGCATTGCAATAGTAAACCCTACTAGAAATGAATCCATGAATTCATTTCTCAGTATCATGTATATTAAGAAAACATCTTAGGTTTCCAATATTTTTAAGATGAAAAATGCATGTTTTGGATAGTTTTGTAATGTGGCATACTAGCATCAAAGACAATGCCTAAATTGACTGAGATTCTGTAAAACTAACGATGATTCCAGCCGAGTTATAAAGTTAGAGAATGCTGTTGTGGTTAGCATCATTGCCCCTAATAATTAACATTTTAGTTTTTTTTCAGCATTCTGAGACAGTTCGTTCACTTCCATCCACCCTTTTAACTCACTGACACAAGTAATGAAGAACACCAAATGCTATTTGGTGTACAAGAAGAATACACCTATGTATTGTCTACACAAGAGTGAAAATAAATGTTATGTTTTCTAATGGTAGTTCCAAATGGAAGCATTTAAAGTTAAAAAAGAGTAACTGTCCCAGTACTGAGCTCTGCAGGACACCATATTTAACTTCTGAGTACAGTGATGGAGTCCTGTCAGTACATTTCTGTAAATGCAGAAATCAATTTGATAAATGTAAAGGAAACCAGGCTAGGACAGTGCCCGAGAGCCCCAAAGAGGTGTGTGTGACTTGTGTACTCAGGTACCCTTTAATGTTACATTTGGATGATGACCTGAATATATTCTGTGTCTTAAACTTGCAGTAACCGAGGAAATGAGGGAGTACTTTAAGCTTCCTCACAAGTAAAGGCCTGGCAGTATGAAGGGGACACATTTCCCACATTGGCCAGATATGTTCTAGGGAAACAGGGTAGGAAAACTGTGAGAGTTACACCAGTTTGGCCAGCTCCTGTGCTAGTGAACTGGGAGAGGAAACACTCCCAGTGACAGCGGTGTGGCCAACAAAGCTACAGGGGAGTACATAAATGTTTTCCAGTTACGCTAGTCTAGTCATCTTAGCTACAGTATAATGAAGACAGAAGAGTTAATTTAGTGCAGCCATCTCACTTCCAGTTACAAGTCGAAAACTAGCGTGGTTAGTACTAATAGCCAACAGTTTGCCATTCTAGGTGTTTTTATTTCTTCTTCATAATAAAATCTTTTCCACCAGAGGCCAATGATCCTAAGGGAGCTGCTGGACAAGTAATAGCTGCGCATTTGGGCCCTCCAGACACACACTCTGTGGGAATCACAGCTGACGCCATTCATTTCCTTTAGTTATCTAGTTTCCCCCATGAAATCCCCACTTGACTCCCTCTTGAGACAGGACAAGTTCTTCTTTGTGAAGCTCCCTTTGTACACCGAGGGATTAAGCTGCATGCTTGCTCGCCCATTTCTCTTTTGGGTCAAATGAAATGAAGCGAAAGTCAAGGCTGGCCTATTCTTTTCACCTGTTGGCACACAATGGCAGGTCTCTGGCTGAGCAGGTCACTTGAATGGGTTGACCTTTGCCTTTTTTAAAAGCATTTCGTACATATGAGAGTGCATCGTTAAAGAAGGGCTCAATAATGATGGTACACAGTGGGGTGGGGAAGGCGCACAATGTGGTATTGTTTAGAAGCCTCATTTTGCCATGATGGTGCTACATTCTGAATGTCAGGCACCCCAACGTCTACAACCAGAGGTTTTCGTTTTGCTTTGCTTGTAATTTCTCGGCCTCACAATTCTCACCTTTATTGGGCGAAGACAGGATGTAAAAAGTGGTCTGTTCATCCACTTTCAAAGCTGCTTACTTAAATTTAGGGTTGTGAGTGGCTGATGCCTTTCCTGTTAGTGCTGGGTGCAAAGCAGGAACCAGCCTTGAGCGAGGAGCCCACCCTGTGGCGGGCAGTCAGTCCCACTGGGACCAGTTTTGAGCTGTCCGTCAATCAAACTTTCATATCTTAGGGATGTGTGCTAAAAATCTGTATACCTGGAGAAGTGAAACACCGGCACAGGAAGAATATTCACGCCCGCTGCCAATCTCATTCATAGCAGCACATTTTGATTTGCCTGTCGTCATGTACAGTGGAGTCAGAAAGTGTTCAGACCCGCTTCACTTTCTGCACAATTTATGGTGCTGTAGGCTTAATTTTAAATGGATAAATTTGCCACTTCTGTCTCACTATACACTCAATCATCCAAAATGACAAAGTGAAAACATGCTTTGCGAAAAGTTTGAGTTTTTTTTTTTTTGTGATCAAATTTGTATTGAAATGGGCAGCATGGTGGCACAGTGGTAGTGCTGCTGCCTCGCAGTAAGGAGACTAGGGTTCGCGTTCCTCCCTGCATGGAGTCTGCATGTTCTCCCCGTGTCTGTATGGGTTTCCTCTGGGTGCCCTGGTTTCCTGCCACAGTCCAAAGACATGCAGGTTAGTTGAACTGGCAATCCTAGCTTGGCCTTAGTGTGTTAGTGTGTGGTTGGGATGTGTATGTGTGTTCGCCCTGTGATGGACTGGCGCCCTGTCTAGGGTTTATTCCAGCCTTGCGGCTTATGATAGCTGGGATAGGCTCCAGCAGAACCCCCCCATGATGACCCTGTTCAGGACTTAGTGGGTTAGGTAATGACTGACTGATTAGTATTAAAATACAAAGCAAACACTTTAAGGTGGAGGGGGGAGCATGGTGATGCAGAGGTAATGCTGCTGACTCACAGTAAAGAGACCAGGGTTTGCATCCCGGGTCCCCCTCTGCATGGAGTTTGCGTGTTTTCCCCATAGCTGGGATAGGCTTCAGCAGCCACCTCCACCCTCCAAAACCCACCCGGGGTCCTGTTCAGGACTAAGCGGGTTAGAGAGTGACAGCCTGACACTTTAAAGGGGAGCATAAGCCATTCTGTGGGAAATTAAAGTAAAAGCCCATGCTTGATGTACCAACCCAACAACACAACACAACCCAATTATTAGATTTAATTGTATGGGGGACATATGACTTTAAATAAGAGTTTATTTGTGGGATCAGTGTGCCGATGCCTGTTGCCAGTCATTTTCCTTAACCATATACTTAACCTAACCCTGTGTGGTCACTAGTGGGTCCCAGATACCAGACACAACTTCTGGTATTTACTACAGACGTGTCTCTTGCACAGATTCAAGGCAGTTCAGTACCACATACACAAATAGTAAATGATTAAATAAGCACCTCCGTCTCCTTTACTCCTCCTCTCCCTTGAGCGTTATGAAACCCAATGAGTGGAGATGTTTCCAGTGTCAGTTTCTTTGCTGGAAGCACCCATTTCAGTTTGCATACAGATCCCATCGGTCTGAGATTTATTTACCAACACCTTGATAAGCCAGGGGGCAGATGTCAGGATCCTGTTTATGAACTTTAGTTCTTTTTTCAATACAGTAACAAGAAACTCACCCAATTCAACCTACCCAAATTTAATCTGCCATTGGATCACAGATGGGAAACAGGACACATGCAGATGGGTACACACATGTCTTACCCCATAAGAGTGGCTGATATAGCCTCAAAATTATATCACAGCTTTCAAGGAAATTTGAGATGATGATATTTATGACGATATAAAAAAAACTGAACATCATTTTATTGGTGACTAGCCATCCCCCGTGGCTTCGCCCGTGTATTAGTGAAACAGGACATCGAGGATGGCCCCGCTCAGCTCTCTACACCTGACGTCAAGCTTCCCCCTCCCCTCGGCCCATAGCCTCTGTCACGGATTAGCGTGAATATCTATCTATCTATCTATCTATCTTAGAAGGCTGGCGTCCTTCAACATCTGCAATAAGATGCTGCAGATGTTCTATCAGACAGTTGTGGCGAGCGCCCTCTTCTACGCAGTGGTGTGCTGGGGAGGCAGCATTAAGAGGAAAGACGCCTCACGTCTGGACAAACTGGTGAGGAAGGCAGGCTCTATTGTTGGCATGGAGCTGGACAGTTTAACATCTGTGGCAGAGCGAAGGGCGCTCAGCAGGCTCCTATCAATTATGGAGAATCCACTGCATCCACTTAATAGTATCATCTCCAGACAGAAGAGCAGCTTCAGCGACAGACTGCTGTCACTGTCCTGCTCCACTGACAGATTGAGGAGATCGTTTCTCCCCCAAACTATGCGACTCTTTAATTCCACCAGGGGGGGGGGGGGTAAACGTTAACATTCAACATTATACATAGTTATTGTCTGTTTTTCACCTGCATTATTATCATTCTTTAATTTAATATTATTTATTGTATCAGTATGCTGCTGCTGGAGTATGTGAATTTCCCCTTGGAATTAATAAAGTATCTATCTATCTATCTATCTATCTATCTATCTATCTATCTCCTACAAGCGAACTATGATTCTTAGCGCAATGAGAGAAGTCGCAAAATCAACCAAAATGTTCAAGCAAATTATAGAAACAAAAAGATCTAAATCCGTTAAATTGATCTCTCATTCGTTAATTAAGCGGAGTTAAGGTTACGCCCCGAGGCAGATGCATGAGTGAGGAAGGCCCCGCCCCCCTCCCTGCAGCCTGATGAGTATCTCTCAGATTTGTGCTAATAAATCGGTACCACAACTGAACTATGATTCTTAGCGCGATGAGAGAAATCGCAAAATCAATGGAATGTTCAAGGAAATTATAGAAAAAAAACCTGATCTAAATCTGTTAAGTAGTTCTCTTGTGAAAAGCGGACAGACATATGAATGGGTCAAAAAAACTGTAAGAAATTTTGCGCTTAGACCACAAAATTTTTATAACCATTTCTTAGCATGCACCTATGGACTAAGGGTAACCTACATTCCAAATTTCAAGTACCAAGTCCTCATGGTTCGGAAGATTTCATGATGAGTGAGTCAGTGGTATTTGGCTTTTATATATACTGTATAGAAGATTGCAGCTTGCAGACAACAACATTTTTTAGTGCAAACAAAATAAAGGGCATTTTCCATCCTTCTTTTCCAATGAGCTACTGTCATTGATGACAGACTACCTAATTCAAAGTGTGAATCTACTGCCACAAGATGGCAGCAGCAACAGCATTATAGTGCAATAGTAGTGACACAGCATTGTATACAGTGATGCAGCATAACAACATTTATCTCTATAGCACATTTTCCTACAACAATGTACCTCAAAGTGCTTGACAAGATGCCAAAGAGAAAGTTACAAGAAAAGAAAAACAATTAAGATAAGGTAATAACATTAGAGAATAAGTAATAACAAAACAAAGTAGGGTCAAATGGCTGGTCAGGTCAGAAAAAAATCAAAAAAACACTCCCTTTAGGCTGGAGAAAAAAAAACAAAATCTGCAGGGGCTCCAAAGCCAAAAGACCGATCAAGCCCCCACTTGGGCATTCGACCTAACATAAATGTTCATAAATTAAAGCTGTTAGCTTTAATTCTTCACATGATAGGATTTGATAAAGTTGGTCTTGTGGACAGCTGAGACACCTGCCTTCATTCCTTCAATGTGGGGGGCTGCATGGTGCCTTGATCAGGTGGTGGTGGAGAATAGTGGGGATTAGTAAAGATTGCAGATCCCTGATGAATATGATAATTCTACACCGATACAGTCTATCTGGAATACAACTGAAGTGTAGCTACGATAAAGACATTTTAAAATAATGGGATTTTAGCAGTTTTTTTTTCATGTTCTACAGAATTAGCCTGGCAAATTTCTATCATTAAAGTATTATAGATTTTAGGTACATAACAGCAAAAGGCCACCCCACAACTTCTTTTAAGCTTGGCTCTTGGAATTATAAGCAATTATAATTATACGACTTGGAGTGTAGGGTGACAGATATTCCAAAATATAGGACGGGGTGAGATTATTTAAGGCTTTATAAACTGTTAGTAGTATTTTAAAGTCAATTCTGAACGACATGGGTAATCAATGTAATGATGCTTAAACTGGTGAGCTCAGATTATCTTTCCTAGTTAAGATGCTGACTGCTGTATTCTGCATTATTTGCAAACACTTGATGTCTGTCTTAGGTAGTCCTTTTCGGAGTGCATTACAGTAATCTAATTAATTAAAACTAATTTTTCAGCGTCTTGTAAAGTTATAAAAGGTCTAACCTTTGCTGTATTCCTTAAGTGAAAAAATTCAGTCCCAGTAATCTGATTAATATGTGATTTAAAGTTTAGGTCAGAATCAATGATTACCCTTAAATTCTTTACCTCTACCTTGACTTTTAAGCCTAAGCGATCAAGTTTATTTCTGATTGGCAAATATGGACATAGTGAGACTATCAGTAAAAAATATTTTTTTTTTTGCCATATACGTAATCTAACCTAAACAACAGTTAAAATATCTGGCTACGCCACCCAGTCTGGGAACTCTAGAATTTATTTTAAAAAGCTGAAAAGTTTATTAATAAAATTCTTAAACTAGATCTTAACATTTAAGAACCTTTTAGAATTTAAAGATAATAGTACACAGGTTTCTTTAAATTGGGAGTTGAGTAAACACAATGAAAAACACGACAGCAATTTCAACAAAAACAATGATAACTTTTATTACACCAGATTGTCTAAAATCCATCAAGAAGATAAAAGCAAATAAGATTCTAAAAAAATATCATTCGTGAATACCTTTTAAATTAAGAGCACATAGTCTGCACTCTAAAATCCATTGAAATGTAACAGTTGAGGTTTCAACCTTTGGTGGTGCGAAGTCCAAGTTGCACACTGTGTTACCACAATGATTTGTCTTCCAACTATCCCAGTAAAACACTCTGTTCACCCGACTGCTCATTTCCCAGCAGAAGTCTTGCTACCTTGCTTGAATCCCTGTCGGCGTCTCTTCCTCGTGGAGTGAGCGTTCTCTTTCACTTTCGGGTACCTCGTGTTGCTAAGACAACCTAGTTTCGCCCCACTTCTGGTCCGCCAGCTTCGATAGGTCATCTCGCTAGTCTTCTATCTCTCACTGCACCCACAACCGACATCTCTCTGGTGAAACTGTCTCTTCCTCCCTAGGGTAGGTGACACCGTTCTCCTGTCCTGCATCTTGTTAGCCACGTACCTTCAACTGCATGCAAGTCCCTGTACTCTGTGGAAATGAACTTGCCAGCGCTCTCGGTGGACCGTCTTTTTCACACCACCCTCTGGCCTCTCTCCGTCCCTTCTGCTTAAGCTGTCTCTCTCTTCGTAACATTTTGAACTCTGCCCAGTAGTATGTAACTTCTTCAGTCTCTGCCTAGCCTAGCGAGTGCTCCAGAGATGTTCGGTTGACTCGTTTTGTTCAGTTTTTGGGCACACATCACCAGCTGCTAGTATCCCCTTGTGTGCCTTCATAGCCTGGTTGTACTGGATGGTGTGTTTTTGCTTCAAGTTGCGAAACAAGTTTATTGTTTTTCTACCTTTAGCGGTAAGTTTTCTTGCATATTTTCCAAAGTATTGTGCTTTGTTGGAGGTCTGACCTCTTGTAGCCAAGTCATTTCCATACTGTTGAAGTAGCTCCCTTTTTAGGTACTAAATCGTCATCAGAAGCTGATGTGCTGCTCTCCTTCTCAGACATGGTTGGGCTTGTGTCGTTGTTGTGTGCACTAGGGAACATAAATGCATCTTGGTGTTGCTATATCGTGATATCTCAAGAGGACCCTTTTTTTTATTTATTATGTACAAATTTATACCGTTGTTATTGTGGACAATATGATGTGGCACAGCCCTACTGGTGCATCTCCCCACTACTTGTCTCACTTTATACAAATGACTGTACTTTAGCCATTTGTCTGTCAAATTTCTTAAATTTGCAGATGATTGCAAACAATGGTGAGTCCATATAAAGATTAGAAGTGGAAAATCTGACATTGTGGTGCAGACATAATAATTTTATCCTTAACATTAAAACAACTCAGGAGATGATCACAGATTTCAGGAGACAGTCACCCGCTCACCTATCACTTGTATGAATGGCTCAGCCGTTAGGATGACAGAATCATTTAAGTTTCTGGTCATTGTACTGTCATAGAACCTTAATGCATGTGATGTTATTGTCCCACTTATCATGAAAGCCCATCAGAATGTTCTTTTTGTGTCAGCTGAGGAACTTCAATCTCTTTCAAGCCATATCGGTCCAGTTCTACACGGCCATCATCGGGTCCATTCTGACCTCATCTCTACCGGTCTGGTGTGGTGCTGCCTCTGTTCAGGCAAAAGCCGATCATTAAAGCCTGTGAAAAGACCATAGGCTGTAACCTACCACACATTCAAGTCCTGCATGAGTCCAGGGTAAGAAGAGCGCCACAAAGACCATTGCTGATCCAACTCACTCAGGACATCACCTGTTCGAAACGCTTCCCTCTGGCAAATGTCTTTGTGCAGTGAAAGCTAAAAGAACACGTCACCCGAACAATCAGGTCTGACCTTCCACTCAGTGTCTCTGTATACCTTCACACCAGACTGCCTGGACATTTTAATCATGCAGTCTCTTTATTTTTTGTATTGCTGTGGTTTGCTGCATCATATTTTATCATTTTATATTTTATCTTCTTATATTTATCCTTTGTATTCTGTGTTGTTTTTGTATGTTACACCAACTCTATCAAGACAAATTCCTAGTTCACATTAGTATACCAAGCCAATAAAGTGAATTTTGATTCCCCACAATACACAGGTGAATTCTTCATAGCCCTCCCCCAAACCCACAGTTCCCAAGGAACCCAACAAGACTGCCCTTTCATGCTACAAGTCCCAGGGACCCCCTGTGGGTATACAAGCTAGGCGCCTGTCAGAGGAATACTGCCACCCGGTGTGCTGGGGGACAAATTGTTCCTGAAATCTGTTTGTCTCTCATCCTGCCCTGGGACAGAATTCAAGGACCATCCTAGCCCAGGGGTGGGCAAATTCATTTCTGGAGGGCCGCAGTGGCTGCGGGTTTTTATTCCAAGTTGCTTAATTCGAAAATAATCCTTGCCAATAATTACATTTCATGTCTTGTTAGTGCTTTAACTCTGCTATGTCAAGTCATTCTCATATCCTTGATTTTTTTTTCCATTCTAAGGATATCATCCAAATACTTTGAAGTGTAAAACGGATGGGAAATTCTCAATCCTTCACTTTTTTCTCTTCTCTTTCCTTCCAAGTATTTAATTAAACCAAATAGTGCACGATAAATACACACAGGTGTAAAGGGTAACAAGCAAAATGGATAACTGCTGCTTTCTTTTGTCATTTGCATCTTATTGCTAATAAGGAGCAATTAAAAACCAAGAATGCAGCTGTTTAAGACTTAAATAAGCAACAAGGGTTCATAATCTTAACGAGGGAGATAACTAAAATGAAGCAGAAGTGTTTCTAGAGCAATAAGTGCTTCTTATTAAGCAATTGGGTTGGAACAAAAACCTGCAGCCACTGCGGCCCTCCAGGAATGACTTTGCCCACCCCTGTCCTAGCCTGCTTGCCATCCATCCCAGCTGGGTAGGACATCATTCCTGACCTCGGAGTCAGGATGCCAGTCCATCCAGTCTGACACTTAACACCTGCTGTATTAAAATTAATAGCAACATTCAGAAGCAATGTCAGAGTTTACTGTTTGAGTAAACTCGCTTTGACTAGAACTGGAATCTAAGACGCAGTCACAGAGTCATTTCTGAACAACTGTCAATAACACAACAAATGGCGTTCTTCTTCACGCGCTTCAAATTCTGACTGCCCATACATCACCTGTACTGCTGCTGCTCTTCATTGAAGATGAGTAAACTTGGTGTCATGCGTGTGGTTAGTGATGGACAAGTGATATCAGAGATGACAGTTATGGAGTTAAAGAGGACACAGTCCGCCAGTCCAGAGACCGGAATATTTCTTTGAAAGAAACAAAGAACAAATATTTTTTTCATAGAATTTAATACATTTCACGACCTGTGTAGCCCACAGGGACTTGGGTTAAAGCATAGTTTAGCTCTTACGGAAGTCTAGCAATACTAATTCTTACCTATTATCCCAACCACCCACAGCATGGCCCTCGTGTTCTAGAGGGAGTCGATTAACTTGCACTACTTGGCAAGTTGACCTTATGGGAAGAAAATGCATTCAATGGCCTGTCCTAAGCAAGTTTCTGATGTGCACACCTGCCTTTTTCTCTTTTGACAGTTGCTTTCTGGGGAGACATAGCTCTCGATGAAGATGACATGAAGTTGTTCCATGTGGACAAACCCAGCCCGTCATCAAAATTTGCAGCAAAGGCAAATGGGCACATGTCAGGTAAGTCAGTATCTCAGTGAAACATTTAAGAAGTTGTGTAGAGATGTCTGTTGGAAACCAGGAATGACATCATAATGGGTTTTTGTGACGTCTCTAGGCTTAAAAATTGAAGTACATGGCAGTGCCAGGTGTGATACTCCGGATGCCAGCCATCTTGGTGTTATCTGTCTTCCAGGACATCGATAGTCATGACCTGAGGATTAACTAATATAATGAAAAGACAACCATCAAGCAAAGTGCTTAGTGCAGTTTATTCACAAAGTATAAAGCAGTGTCTGGACAAAAGTGTGGTGTAGTTTAATAAAGAATGAATCCATAAAACAAGTAGGAGATAAAATCAATCAATACATAAATCCAAAAAAATATTCAAATCAATGTTAAAACACAGAGTTAAATATCAGGTTGTCTGCCTGTCTCCCTGTGCCCCTCTTTCCTGTCTTCTCTGCTTCCTGTCCCTGGCTGTCAGCAAGCGTGGTCATCGACTATTGGCTTTTATCCCAGCCACCTCAGCCGGTAACCCACTGGAACACCAAACACCATCCTTCAGCATCCATAAGATGACCCAGAAAACAATCGGCAGCTCCTCCTCCTCTTCCTCCAAATGCTCAACAGGAACGACTTGCCCCTGGAGCAGCACTCCTTTTGCTCCCTGCGGGGCCACCAACCTCCAAGCCTCCTGTCCACCACACCAGCTCAATCTCCTGATTTCTCTCAGCTGTCACTCCACACTCACCTCTTTGATTTACTCCCGTTTTTGTCTTTTTGTTTTTTCTCTCTTCTGTCCTGCTCACATTCCTTTTATACTTTGTGGGTGCAAGTTGTAACCAGCAGGGAGCGCCACTGAGCCCCAGACCCTGACACACTCACACCCAATCCAATCACAGGTTAAAATACAGTCCCTCTTTATTAATAAATGTTATCTCCACAGATCAAATGAAGAGCAACTTGTAGGGATGCTGCTAAATGTTAAATTCTGCGTTACTTTTTTGAAAGTAATTATTCTTCTTTGTATTGATCTTGAGTGCGTGTTTATGCAATAACATTGGTTGGAAATGTTGTGTCTTCGTTTATCTATTGGATCTCTGGAACAATGTCTTCTGTTTTAGTACTTTACTGCTGGAAACAAATTTCCCTCTGGGATAATAAAGTCTACCTAACCTGAGTTGAGAATCTTTTGTATGCTTCTGATTTACCATTCCCATACGCCACCTTGATGAGAAGCTGATGGTGGACTGAAAATCCATTTGATTTCTTATGATTTCTTTCTTCATCATGGCATTGCTTATATTTTCTTGGTCAAGGTTTTTAACTGCTTCACGTAGTTCTGTTTCTGCTACAGTAAAATTTGTTCTGTTATCTGAGCACAAGACTTTTAACTTGTCCTCTTCTGCAAATAAATCGACGTATGGCATTAATACAAGACTCAGTGTCCAGACTGTGTGCAATCTCAATATCCATCCATCCATCCATTATCCAACCCGCTAGATCCCAACTACAGGGTCAAGGGGGTCTGCTGGAGCCAATCCCAGCCAATACAGGGCGCACGGCAGGAAACAAACCCCAGGCAGGACACCAGCCCACCGCAGGACACACACACCAAGCACACACACTAGGGACAATTTAGGATCGCCAATACACCTAACCTGCATGTCTTTGGACTGTGGGAGGAAACCCACGCAGACACGGGGAGAACATGCAAACTCCACGCAGGGGGGACCCGGGAAGCGAGCCCAGGTCTCCTAACTGCGAGGCAGCAGCGCTACCCACTGCAACACCATGCTGCCAGCAATCTCAATGTGTAAGTGAAAATTACACCATACCTCTTGACCAGACCCTGAAAAGGTCCAAAATAATCAACTCCAACACTGCAAAAAGGTGGTTGGTCAGTTAACAACCGATCTTCTGGCAAATCTGCCATTTTTTACTCATCTTCTTCTGCATGTTGTGGTCTTTGAAACAATTTATCTGATAGTTGAGTTCACTTGAGGTATCTGGTGCAACTGTACAAGCATATAACTGCACCCACAATGTCCGATTTCTTTGTGAATGTACTGCAATATAAGAGAAGCAAAATGTGAACCTTTGTGGAGAATTGCGCAATGTTTAACTTCTTCTGGCATTGCAGCTTTGTTGAGTCTTCCTCCGACTTTCAGTATTCCATCTTGTATGATCGGGTCCAGTTTAAAGATCTGACTATTCTTTTTCACACTGCCCTTTTTCTTTAAATCTTTTATTTCTTCTGGAAAAGCTTCTGGATATTCTTGTAATCGAGGCGGATAAGCTCTGCTTTGGTTTTGGCCAAGTCTTCTGAAGAAATTGGGTTTGGTTTCAGTGTTAGTTTGTAATTCCTCATGTGCTCTCTGATGAGCGTTTTTTGCTTTTCTGGGTTACTTTCAGATTGACTGACTTCATACTTCTTTCAGTATGTCTTTGAACTTGAGAAACCAAGCCGTAGCTTTCTTTAAGCGTAGCCATTCTCAGAAGTAGGTGAGGATTTTATTTACAGATTCAATAATCTCTTCTTCACTTGTCATGATAACAGCACAAATTTTAATTTCTGGATTCAAAAAACAATCGGAAAAGGAAAACAATTCTCTTCCTTCACACTTGTCCCGTCAAGCCTCATCCACTTCCTCTGGACCCTGCCTGCCAGTTAAGATGATGCGGCCCCTTTTATTTTTGATTTCCTTATGTACTATACCTATAAAGGTACCAGTATGCAAAATTTGAGTTTGCTGGGTAGTTTAGTTCTTGAGCTATGGCCTTGTGAAATACTGATGAAAAAACAAAACCATGTCAAATTTGACACCCCTTTCCCCTTTGGCTCTGTCTTGGAAAGTATTGACTGTCCATCAAAATAATTTTACATGGTGTCACCTGATCATTTTTTCAGAACTCTTTGAGACTCATCATCCCATGATGTGCATGGGATTTCTGGAAAATCGGACATGTTTCCAACATCTTGTGGAATCCATACCATGAACAATTGAGGCTGTTTTGACAGAGCAAAAGGGGGGGCTCTTCCCAGTATTAGTATGGTGGTCCTTATAATTTGCTCAGTGAGTGTATATTGATGGATAACAAGAATATTTTTAATCAAGTCTACAGGCTGAGTGACAAATGATGACTTCATTTTGGATATAGTGAAGGTGGTCAAAGCTTTTAAAATTGTTGGAGATCTTTCTGCTTGGCTTAAAATTATGTTGTTGTTTATCTATCTTTATGCGTAAATCTGATTGTATTTAACTCTCACTTCTGTAAACCTGAGCACAAGGCAGACTCCATCTCTGGATGGGGAGCAGGTCCATCACTCACCCAAAGCTAATTCAGAATCTCTAGTTACCCCAACTCAAATGTATCTGAAATTTGGTTGGGATTCTACTGAGTATCTAATGGGGGGGAAAAACAGACAGACAGGAGAAGAACTTCCAGATCGCACGCATAATTTAACTGGATTCAGGATTTAAAACTTCAACACTTGACCCGTAAGACAGCAGAACTAATTCTAAAAAGCTTCCTGAAAATTCCCTCAATGACATTAATCCTGAGTGTCCTCCGGGCTCTGAATTCCATGTAAATACGGTTAAACCCGAATCATTAGAGCACCTTTGGGATCAAGTGGAACTGGATTCTCCACAGTATGAATGCATGGGGGAAAAAAATCTGCAGGAAGTGCCTGCAGCTGTCAAGTCAGCATGAACCAAAATCCCTAAGGAATGTTTCCAGCACCTGATCGAGTCCTTGCTCCAAAACATTTCATGGTCTTCACAGGATAAAAGGGGGTCCTCTCAGGTACTGGTTAGATGTACCTAATTAAAGAGGCCACTTGGTGTATGTGTAAAATGGTGTATGAGATTAGACAGACCATGATAAAGAGTTGAGGCCCCACCTGGTGACCCCATATAATTCAAAAGCCAAAAAAAAACAAAACAAAACAAACCAAAAACACAACAATTGCAAAGACTGTCTTTTCAGACAGAAATTTCACACTGAATTGATTTCCAAATGGCTGAACTTCCTGTAGGAAGAGGCAGGTCCAAGTGGATGGACACCAAAAGTGACGTCAGAGATGTTACAACTGACATTCATCTGTTCTGAAGAGGGAGGAAGAGAACAGGCATTAGAACACAGCGCCAACCCCTGGAGCGGCAAGTAATTACAATTACCAGAGTCCTTAAGCTGCCCCCTGTGTGCACACGTGCGTGACAACGGTTAAACAAACATAGTTAAAATAGAGCATACATGTTTGCATTTCTTTAAACCACAAGCCACAGGTAGGTGTTGATTATCGATTATTTAGTCATATTTAATGCTTTCTACATTGGCTTGCAGTTATACATAACATGGACAAATGTATTGGTACCCCGCTACAAAAAAAGAAGAACCCATAATTGTCACTGAAATAAATTAAAACCGACAAAAGTAATTGGCACCCATAATTGTTTAGTCCGTGTTTAACACTAGAATTACCAAAGCCTATGAAAAAACTCGTAGATCCGGCCCACCTTAAATCCCTTCGCACCTCTCCGTCAGCATCTGTTGTCCTGTAAATGTGCCGATAAAGACAAGCAGCAAGCAGCCTGCTTTTCCATCCCCCCACCACTGCAGAACATGCACAAAGTTCTCTCAGCTCATGTCTTGATTGATTATATGGGAGTGAATTGCTGGAGTTTTAGAGTTGAAATAAGAAATCGTTATTTGGAACACATGCATTTAATGTTTGTTCCGTTTCTACAATAATCTGTGTAAACATATTGTTAAAACAGAAACGTTTTTAGTAATAAATGACAAAATATAGGCATAAACTATATAATGAGTGAAGCCTGAAGTCCAAAGATCAAATAAACACTTTCACAAAAGGTTCAAGGACGATACAACAGTATCGTACAACAGTGGCGTAGTGGTAAGAATTGCTGATTTGTAGTCAAGAGTCCCCAGTTTGATCCTGACTGCCTCCTTTATTTACCGTTTTCAGTAGTGAGCTGCTCTTATTGTTAATATAATACAGTAAACACATACATTTGGTTTGTGTCTGTAACAGATGGTGTACATTTATAGTACTTGTAAAAGTTAGCTTTTTTTTTTCTTTTATTCTCTCGGTCACGATCACGATACATACTACCGCCCCAGGGATCTGACACTGTTAGTTTTTATTTGAAACTGGGAGTAACTGTAGATGTGAGTGGTGTTTTGAGACAATGGAACTGGACATTCTCTGATCTGGATGGATAAAAGCAGACACACAAACTCTGGTGAATCTGCCGCCTTTGTATCTCACCATCACTTGATTTTTTTTTTTTATTCAGTTTTATTGAATGTTCCTGTTCATGCTGAATTAGTATGCACCTTAAGGTCCATGATGTCAAAATCGCACTGACAAAAAAAACACAGAGACATAGGTATATATGATATTTGGAATTATTCATTTTATGACCTGTATAGTACATTTGGGAAAACATTGTGGCACAGATGCAACATTATCTCTTATATATATTTCTCTTCTGGTTCGTCCTGCTTCCACTTCAAAACCGGTCCCGCCCACACGCAGCTGACACGGCATTTCTCGATTCTTATTCGTCCTCTTCCATGTCATGCACTATACTGGCCTGCTGAGTGTAATACATCCAACAAGTACTCGAGGTGCTGCCACAACGGTAAAGTAGCTTTACCACCTTTGCGGGAACCACCTGTGTCTTTACAACAGCTTCTTACACAGCAAACATCAGAAGCTAAAAATTATCGTGAACACATTCGAGAATACAACTCTTTTCTAGCGTTTGCTTCCATGGGTGCACAGATAACTCAACCTCCTAGCCACGGACCATACTGTTTTAAAATACACGGGCAAATTTATCACCAAATCTCTCCACTATATGCTAACACTTCTACCTCTCCAGGATATGGACAGTTGTATGTTTTTGACACAGCACAAGAAACTGAAGTGCACTTACAAAATAAAGCAAACTCTGCATGCAGCGAAAATGTACTTCTCCAGCTAGATTCCATGCTCAGAACCATCAACCCCTTCTCTAAATCATACAAACACATGCATGAAATCGCTCAGTCCAATCTAACAGCATCTGCATGAATGGTTTTCAAGGAAAACCCTGGGCAGGATTTACAACAATACAATGCCCCGACATTGCAACAATTTTCGTCGGAGAAGATGTTGAAACACCTGCCAAAAGGGACATTTGCATCTATCCCATACACAACTCCTGCAAACAGATTTCCACGCTCAATATGAATTGCGATCCTATGGTTTACCCACTTTTATTCCCTTACGGAGACATTGGCTGGCACAAAGATTTACAACATGTTCCCCATTGTAAAAGAACCGCCAAGCGAATAAGGCTTACTCAATGCCAATTTTACGCGTACAGATTAGCAATGAGGAATACATTTAGTATTTTGCACTCCAGTGGCAAAATATTCCAACAGTACTTTGTACATGCGTATGTTAAAACAGAGGGCGCACGTCTCAACTATCTCAGATTACATCAACAAGATCTGTGCGTGGAACTATCAGATGCATTGCAAGCAAACGCTGAAAATAACAACATACGTGTAGGCAAAATGATCATATTACCGTCCACATTTCCAGGAAGTCCAAGATACATGCAACAAAACTATCAGGATGCCATGGCTATAGTACGTAAATTCGGAAAGCCTGATTTATTTATCACTTTCACATGTAATCCTGCTTGGCCAGAAATTCTACATGCACATTGCGTCTTTCAAGAAGTATTTATTTCTTCTTGATTTCTGAATTCCTTTCTCACCGTTTTCCATTCCTATTCTTACACCGCCGTATGCTACGGCAGGCGTCGGCTAGTTCATATTATTCATATTCATTCACATAACATCTTGTAATCAGTGACCACGTGTTTTTTTTTTTTTTTTCCCTTGATCTTGCCAGTCCCCGCATGTTGCTGTATGGTGGTGTTTCTTTTGTACTACTTCCTCAGAGGCAGATCACCTTACCCAGACTCCACCTCTCACTTCTGGTCTAGACAGACACACACTTCCATGCGTAGACATATATATAAGCAGACTGCTCCAGCTGGGTCAAGTTGATAAGGGGGCCTTCTCCAGACTGCATGTTTCAGGTCTTTCCATAGATGTTTGATGGGATTCAAATCAGGGCTCATAGAAGGCCACTTCAGAACATTCCAATGTTGTGTTCTTAGTCATTCTTGGGTGCTTTTTGCTGTGTGTTTTGGCTCCTTACCCTGTTGGAGGATCCATGACATGCAACTGAAACAGAGCTTTCTGACCCTGGGCAGGACGTTTCACTCCAGAATATCTTGATAGTCTTGAGATTTCATTGTTCCCTGCACAGACTCCAGGCGACTCGTGCTAGATACAGCAAAGCAGAACCAAAACATCAACAACAACATTTACAGTATTTATATAGTACATTTTCATATAAATAATGTAGCTCAAAGTGCTTTACATGATAAAGAAAGAAAAAAAAAGACAAAATAAGAATTAAAATAAGAGAACACTAATTAGCATAGAATAAAAGTAAGATCCGATGGCCAGGGAGGACAGAGAAAACAAAAAAACTTCAGACGGCTGGAGAAAAAAAATAAAATCTGCAGGGGTTCAGAGGCCATGAGACTGCTCAGCCCCCTCTAGGCATTCTACCTAACATAAATGACCTCAATCAGTCCTCATTGTATTCAGGGTTCTCATGGGAGGACTTGATGATGACGGTCATGCGGACTTCTGGTCTTTAATCCATCAATGTAGGGACATCACGGTGCTTTGATTAGGTGGTGGTGGCGCAGATCGCCACAGAAGAGAAAGTAGGGGTTAGTACGGATTTTGGAGCCACCATGAATAATAATAATAATTAATTGAATATAGAGCGCATCAGGATTTAACTAAAATGAAGTTATGAGAAAGCCATGTTAAAGTAATGTGTTTTCAGCAGTGTTTTAAAGTGCTCCACCGTATCAGCCTGGCGAATCCCTATTGGTAAGCTATTCCTGATTTTAGGTGCATCACAGAGTCTCTGTCATGTTTCACAGTAGGTCTGGTGTTCTTCTCTTTGATAGCTTCATTTTCTTGTCTGTGGACACAGAGCTAATGTCAGTTGCCTGCAAGCTCCAGTTTTGTCTCCTCTGTTCAAAGAACATTCTCCTCGAAGCATTGTGGCTAGTCAATATACATTTTTGCAAATTCCAGTCTGGCTTTTTTATGTTTTTCTTTCAACAGGGGGCTCCTCCAAGGTCTTCTTCCATTGAGCCCACTGTTACTCAAAAAATGATGGATGGTGTGATCAGACACTGTGGAGTCTTGACCTTGAAGTTCAGCTTGTGTCACTTCAGGAGTTGTCCTTAGCTTTTTGTCTACCATTTTCACTGTCCTTCTGCCCACTCAGGAGTTGATTTTCCATCCAGGGAGGTTGGCTACAGTCCCATAGACCTTAAACGTCTTAGTAATATTTGTAACTGTTGTCACAGGAACATCAAACTTCTTGGAGGTGGTCTTCTAGGCTTTGCCTTTAATATGCCTGTCTAGAATCTCCTCAGACAGCTCTCTCTTTGATTTCTCTGATTCGTGCTAAGTGGGGGACACATGATGAGGCTAAACAGCAAATTGACGAAGTTTCACCGATTAAATCGGCTGAATGACTGATTGCAGAATTGGAGATGTGTGATATGAATTTAAGAACACAGCTAGTTTGAAAAATCACTTAAATCTAATTATTTGTGATCTTTTCTAGGAGTTCCAGCAAATGTGTCCAGGCCATTTTGGAATATCTTTGTAAACTGAGCAATATTTTTGAGCTCTTGTCACACTTGCTTTGCTTCACTTGATGACATATCAGAGACATGCAGGTACATGGGGGACAATCGTTTTTCATTTAATCGATTTTCAGGGGACCTTTTCAGTGAGCTGTAAGGGTACCAACAAATTTGCCCATATCCGTATAATGTATATACAATTAATTTCATGGACTTCTGTGGCGGACGACTGGGTGCTTATGCCCAGTCGGGATGCCTGGAAGGACCGGGAAAGGGGTTATACCTCCCCTGGGTCACATGAGGGCAGCCGCCCTGGTCTGTATGGGGGGCCATGGGAACCAAGCATGGAAGCTCAACCCTATTGGGGCCCGTGGTCATCACTGCGGGGCACCCGGAGGATTGTGGAGCCCTGGATGCCAGCACTTTCGCCATACCTGGAAGTGCTGGTGGAAAGAATTCCAGGGACACCCGCAGTTCATCAAAGAGCATCTGGAGCACATCCAGGTGATTATAAAAGAGGCCTCCTCCCTCAAGCAGGAGAGCCGGAGTCGGGAGGAAGAAGGCATCGCTCAGAAGGACTGGAGGAAAGGCGGCCGGAGAAGTCCAGAAGGGAGAGAAACGGACTCGGAAAGGTGTTTGGTGCATGGACACTGTGATGTATGCTGGACTTTAAATAAAACAAGTGTGAGTTTGGGACATCCTGTGCCTGCCTATTTGTGTCAGGGCTGGTTTACCACACTTCTTAAACCACGGTGAAAGACGAGAACATTTTGTTTGTTTTTTTTTTATCATTTTTGAGAGATTTGCTCAGTGTCATGGAGTGAATCAGAGGCAGGGAATGAACCAACAACCTTGAGATTTAAAGTTCAGTGCCGTAACCGCTGACGCACACAACACTACTGTTAAGTAACATCCCAAATTTTTTAGAAATCAAGCACAGTTATAAAATAAAAGGCCATTAGAGGATAAACAGATAAATTTAAGATGGAGCCTTCACAGGTAGCAATCAGGGTCTGGGTAATTGATTACAGCAGGAGTTGTGGAAACTCATAAATAAAGAAACAGCAATTCAAAAGCCGCTGAGATCTGGTGGGTCTTCGGTCTGAGTTTGAACGCCAAGACAGATGGAGCCTCGCCACAGATCCAGGAAGGCAGTTCCAGAGTGTAGAAGCCTCAAATCACAATGATTATTTTCCACAAGTCGGATTAGGTATCATGCTGCGTTGGAACAAAAGAAAATAAAAACACACCATTTGCTTCGGCTTACATTTTTGTGGTGTGGTGACGGAGTCAAGTAGGTCATCAGGGCATGCCTTTCACAAGCGTTGCCGGTGTCATTTAGAGGCTCACTCCTCAGACATGACGTTTCCATGTTTGTCAGCAATCCCCAGAAGTCATCCTGGACACTATTAAAAGGAGTTTTAAGCCTGGCGGCTATAAATTTTGTGTTTATTACTGTTGTTGGCTGCTCATATCCTTTTCGAGCTGTGGTCATTTATTCCAGACAATACAATACACTTTTTTTTATTGTCTCGTGTGCTCTGTGTTGGGGAAGGCCTGACTCATGCCTGGTGGACCTTGCCAAAGTCGTGACAGGGGAGCAATAGCAAAACCTAAGGGCATGCATTTTAAACAGCTGTGTTTTCCTTAGCCAGTGAAATCATTATAGAAATTAAAAAGATATTAGTCATTTCACCTCTTTTAAGGATAGAGACGCAGAGCGAGTTTAACGCTGTGTTTTGATTGTAGGGGTATCCTCATCCGCTAGCCTCACACATTCGAGTCGAGCAACTCTGCTGCATGATTGCCAACTTCTGTTTTAGTTGCTTGATGCCGTGCAGGTCCAAAGGATTCATTAGTAGAATGTAGAACTGTTTTTGCCCACTAAAAAGCCGAGGGCCTCATTCATAAAGCATTTGAGCATGAAAATATGCGCAAACCAAAAACACAGGAAAATTCATATAGAAAAGAAAAAGAAAAATGAGATTTATAAAACCGGGCATGTGCACATTTCTATGAAATGTACACTTTTTAAATCCCAATCACCTTGTAAATGTGCTTTCATGAATGCGCCTCAATGCTAATTGTGAAAGATCAGCCACGACCCACACAGACATGACTCCCAATGTCCAAAACACACACATTTTTTATTTTCTTCTTTTGCTTTACAGCACCACACAACACACACATCACCAACAGTGCTCAGTCCTTTCTTCTTTTCCTCTCTTCTCTTCTCCAGCTGCCTCCACTCCTCTTCCACAAGCTCTGTCCTCTGCCTCCCAAATGGAGTGAGGCAGCCTCTTTTATACTGCACCCGGAAGTGCTCCAGGTGCCCCCCGATCAACTTCTAGGTGTGGCAGAAGTGCTGCATTTTAATCCAGCTCCTCTTCTGGCAGCACTTCTGGGTGTGGCGGAAGTGCTGCATGCCAAGGCTCCGGAGCTGTCCAGGCACCCCCTGTCAGTGTCCACGGGCCCCAGCAGGGTTAAACTTTTAAGCTCCAGTCCCATGGCCCCGATGCAACCCAGGGGGGCAGGGCTGCCCACTTATGTCTTGGGGGAGGTACTGTTGCCACATAATCCACCTCATACATATGTATTCATGATGCTGTAGATGTTCATTGGCTGGAAGAACAGCCTCTCCCTCCTGACACATTGAGACCCCGCCCACTGCATTCCAGGGTTTCTGGCTGAGCTCTACAATTGAGTGCACAAGATTATGCATGGCATTATAGTGCTTCTCCTGTGTTCTGAGGGTCCGGGAAAGGTGTAAGAGGCCAGCGCCTGAGTTGTAGCCACTATTACCTGGCACATGTAATGACACGACTGCTGATACAACAAATAGAATAGAACATTTAAAAAAACGGAGGTCTGCCAAAGTTAGCTTGCCTCAAAATAAATGAGTCATGGGCTGATCACAGCCACTGAGACAAGATGTTTCATCGGCTTTATCTTGACATCACAGACAACTTGTGCATTAACAAAATGTCACTGCTTACAGTTAACAAAAGCAGCTTCTTGCTCGCTAGGTGTCCTTATTGTAATATGAGTGCAATAAAATTCCTTTCATTATGTTAGGGGAACCAGGCACTGCTGCAGATTGCCTTTCCATATTGGTAAAAATATGTTTTATGTACACTACTGGTCAAAAGTTTTAGAACACCTCAGTTTTTCTTCAAATTTAGGATGACCTAAAAAGGTGTAAAGGTAAGCAGTAAACTGCCAGATGTTTAAATTTAAAGTTTAGGTTAGCAAAAACTGAAAAAAGGAAATACAGTAGAACCTCGGTTCACGAATGTCTCTGAACACGTACAAATCGGAGTTACAACCAAAAAGTTCGCCAAACTTTTGCATGTGTTCACGACTACACACTCGGTATACGAACAAGCCAGTTTCCCTTTCGGTTTGTGCGCGCTGATGATTTCCGCACGTGTTCAGTCTCTCCCTGTGTATTCCCTGTGCAAAGAGAGACACATACACACACACACACGAGAGAGAGGGCTGGCCGGGCTTGTTTTTAAAGAGACTGATTCCAGCATTGTTTTAAGCTCGTTGTAGTTAATGAAGACTTTTTTCTATTGGATTTTAACCTCCACTTCACTTCTGTTTACAGCGATCGGTTCGTAGTGTGCATTGTTGCAATGTTACTTTTCTTGGTTGTTTATTAAATTACGGATTTTTCAAATGTTTATTTTTTTCCCTGTGCTTAAAACTCATTAAAAAAGTGTTTACAGCGAGTGGTTTGTAGCGTTATAGTGCGAACTCTTGCAATATTAGTTTTCTCTGTTGTTCAAGGTTTTCTCAGTGTTATTCAATGTTTTTACATTTAGTTTACTATTATGCTGTGCATTCTATGGTATAATTAACTATATTTGTGCTTAAAAATCTTTAAAAAAAGATATATATTTACATACAGATTGTACGGTCTGGAACGGATTAATTGTATTTACATACAATCCTATGGGGGAAATTACTTCGGGTCAGGTTCCACTGTATCAGAATATTACAAATGAGCCTTTTCAGGGAACAACTAATAGGTTACAACCTACAGATGTTTTACGGCAATTAAAGTAAATTAAGATTTGCAAGGTGACACAAACAATTTACCCAGGTGTCCCAACTTCTGTTGATTACTTAAAAACCCTCAGTCTGTCTTAAAGCAGAGTTGGAACTGACTGTGTTACTACACCCTCTGAAGTATGACTTGGACAATATTCAAGTGATAATGGCAAGAAAACAGGCAATTAACAAAAGAAATGAGACAGAGCGTTATTACCTTTACAAGTGTAGGTCTTTTGTTTAGAGAAACTGCAAAAAAATCCAAGTGTCAGTGAGTACTGTGTCAGTTATGTCCAACATAATCCAAAGGTAACTGGAAACTGGAAGAGACTCTGACAGGAAGAGGCGCCTATCACGTAAGCTGGTGACCCTCAGAAACTTGCCTTCTGATTGGGGTGTGACTTTGCATCTGTTAGATCTCTTCCTAAAAAGTCTGTTCCACCTCTGCTTCGATCTCTCGCCAGATGTCGATGCCATTTTTACCGTTGCTGATTGGAAACCTCGGTCAAACCAATGAAGGTAACTTTCTTCTTGACAAAAGTTGATATCTGCCCGGAAAGTGTTAAACTAAAAAACATAAAGGTTTTAACTTAGGGCATAAAATTTAAATATAAATTGAGAAAGTTACCTTTATAAATCTCAGTAATCTTGTAACTGTGTCCTCCATGAAGTTTAGACACTCGATTGACGAGCCTGGGTTGGGATGTCCTGCAAAGTATCAAGCGCCATGCGGAAATGACACATGACCCAGTGATCAAGGGGTTTGTGTCATTAAAGACTATGAAGCAATGACTGGCGGTGTGCCACTAAGCAATGAAACACAGTCGATGAAATTTGCCCCCTGATCACATTTGAACTGCAGATGCGGCACACTGTTAAAATTGATACAGTGCTGCCTGGACCGCCAGCAGGAGAGATGGTCAGAGTATAAACAGCAGGTGTTACATCCAATTCAGTCCTCTCGGGCAAAACTGTCAATCAAACCTCAAAATCAGTGATTTTTCATGATTCGCACTTGCACAGAAGTCAATGCTAGACCTCGTCCTTCTCTACGAATCATTGCAAGGTCGAAATTCCATTCTCATTAAAAAAAAGTTATTCGTCTTTACTGACGCTCCGGCAACAGCAAGGAACTTGCGAGAATGTGCATTTATGTGGCTCATTCACGGATTTCCTATCACAGAACATACTGTATAATAAATGACCTACAAATGATGGCGCACTGCAGGGACACCGATTATACGAACGACTTTCAAAACATTTCTGCACTTTTATATTTTCGTTGGAAATGGTGAAGGTGAGAGGAGTAGTAATTGGGCATTAAAAAGTTGGTACGACGCTGGGAAAATTGAATCACAAAGGAAGGTGACTATGTAGAAAAGTGATGTAATTTGTTTTTGAAATTCTTAATAAATAGTTAAAAAAAAAAAAAAAAAGTCCGGAAACTTTTTGAACGTCCTTCGTACCACGATAGTCAGACAACGCACCTCACTTAATTTTGGCGAATCACAACATAGCCTTCCTATTTGTCACACCCCCTGAAATGCCATCTGGCACCCCAGGTTGGAAACCCCTCACCAAAGTGCAGAATCCCATTTCCGTGCAGTTCTGTGTTTTTAGTGTCACATTCATTTGAAGGTTGAGTTCTTACCTGCTTCTTTAATGCAACGGTGCATGAGTTGTGAGCACACAAAAACTATTAACAATAACAATAAAAAAATGTAAAAAGCACAAAAAGTACTAATGTGTACATAGCACCAAGAGAATTTAAGCTGTGTTCAAATATATTTGAATATATACTTGTTTTTAAATAATGTGTTTTTGGCCAATTTGACAACCATACTTCTAAGCGAATAACACTCACAAGGAGTGGACATGAGGGAAGTGAGTTGGGTCACTTTATTGTTCAGTTTCTAAGGTTTCCTCTACAGACTTCCCAGACGTGTCAAGTTTTAATAGTTGATTTCTATGAGCAGTACCTTTTGAGCCGTTCATCCTGCATAAACTTTGTGCAGGTGGCGGATGGTGCGGATTTGTTGACTCGCTTCTTTGTACGCAACTAGAAAATGTTGTGCATTAAAGTATAAAAAAATAGGAGGAACACTGGAATCAAATATGCAGTAAATAATACAGATCGCAATAAAAGGTTCATTCTCAGGTTGATGATTCACAGTTCGGAAATTCATCTGTTTTTTTATTTCCCAGAAGAGTTTCTGAACCTCTGAACCCATTCAAGGTTGCATAGCTTTACCTTAATCTTCAGAACTGTTGTCAAGGATTTGCTTCCACTCTCATTGTCGGTGACTTTACAAAGCCGATTTCTTATACAGAACAGTCAAGGACGTAATTAACTGATTAGAAAGTTGGAGCATTTTAATTATGTTTTGTTACTTCATTAAAGATACAACTACAGTATAGCATTTTTGTTTCTTAAATATTTTTGTAACAATGAGTGATACTCATAAATAACAATGATAAAGGAATGCAATTACATGTGTTTATAGAGTACATGCAGCCATACTACATGCATTTCAGAAGAGGTCATCCATCTGAAGCTAAGCACGTTTGGGCCCAGCCAGCACATGGATGGGAGATCATCTACTGGAGGAAAAGCTTGGGTTTGTTGCAGGAAGAGGTGCTGGTGAGGCCAGCAGAGGGCGCTTACCTTGTGGTCTGTGTATGGATCCCATTGCCCCAGTGCAGTGACGGGGACACTGTGCTGTAAAAATGGCACTGTCCTTAAGTTGAGATGTAAAACCGATGTCATGACTCCCTGTGGTCATAAAAGATCCCTGGGCATCCTTTGTAAAGAGTAGGGTGTTTCCTGATGTCCAGGCTAAATTGTCCGCCTCAGCCTTGTCATTCTGGCCTAGTGATCACCCCATGCCTCTAATTGGCTGTCGCTTCCACCACTTCACCACCTAATTGCTCATGTGTGGTGAGCGTAGTGGTACAAAAATGGCCAGGTGAATGCTGCACAGTAGCAGTGGTTGAGGTAGCTCCCCAATCACTGAAGCACTTTGAGTAGTGAGAAAGGTGCTATATATAAATGTAACAGACAGCCGATAGCTCATCCCGACCGGAACGACCACAGGATGGAAGGATGAGGGAAGGCAACCTCTGTGGGACACTACTTCCCCCAAGACGTTAGATGGCAGCTTCCCTGCAGTGCAGCAGTGCTCCGGATTCCTGCAGGGCACCATGGGACATGTAGTTTAATACCACAGCCCTGCTAGGTACCGTGGGTGCCACCAGGGGACTCTGCAAGAGAACCTGGGGAATCATGTCTCACCCATAGCCTGGAAGTACTTCTGGGTTGGACCATATTTAAAGGACTGCTGTGAACCCAGCAAGGCAGACAGAGTCGGGAGGAGGAGGAGGAGGACAAAGCTTGATGGGCGGTGTGGAGGAGATATATATATATATATAGAGAGAGAGAATTATGAATATTATTGTATTTACTTGTATTATTTTGACTGTGGTGCTTGGAGGGCACTGTTTAAGAAGAAAAAGAAATAAAACATCATCTTAGTGCTTTTACCTTGTGTCCTGCATGTCTGTCTGTTGGCTTGAAAGGCGCAACGGTGACCCCTAGCATCCAAACATATGCTTTTTTACACCACTTTACAGTATCCTATATTTAAAAATGGAGCCCAAATATGCTTGTGGTAGCACAATAGCTTTTATAGATAGCAAAGTCCAACTCAAGTCATGTCAAAATGGCATCAGTCGGTGTCCCATTATTATTTATTGGGTCGGTGACTAATAGTAGCTTTCAAACATAACATTTTTCAAAAAGGTACCTGCTGAAGAGACATGTGCTTTGAAGTCTCAAGCTAAAATTGTTGGTTTCACCCAACCTATGATAGATAGCAGACTACTGTGCCATTTTCCAATAAAGTTTAGTGTAGAAGTACTGAATCATTATAACCCACATATAATGAGGTGTAAGAAAAACTGGAGACAAAAGAGCGAGAGTGAATAATGTTTAGAATAGCGATGATTAGAAACAAGGCTAAGAAGGATTTTAGTGAGATAAAGCAGGTGAAAGATGTGCAAGGTGTGATCTTAAATGAGCAAGATATGATCAAGAATAGATGGAGGAGGTACTTTGAAAAGCTGTTGAATGAAGAAAATCCAATGGTAATATTTGGGGATGCAGTCCCTAATGAAGAGATAGTACCAAGAATAAGGACTGAGGAAGTAAAGGAATGGAAATGGAAAGTCAACAGGACCGGATGAAATACCAGCAGAACTGTGGAAGAATTTAACACTAGAATTACCAAAGCCTATGAAAAAACTCGTAGATCTGTCCCACCTTAAATCGATTCGCACCTCTCCATCAGTGTCTTTTGTCCTGTAAATATTTCAATAAGCAGCAAGCAGCCTACTATCACATCCCCCCACCGCCTCACAGTTTTCTCAGCTCAGGTCTGTTTACCTGCATGTCAGTTGCTTAGAGTTGTATAGAGTGAGAAGTCAAGCAAAATGACACCTTTTATAAATACTGTATCATTATTTGGAACACATGCATTTCATGTGTGATCCGTGTCTACAAAAATGTATGTAAACACATCGTTTAAACAGAAACGTTTTTCATGTTTTAGTAATAATTGACAAATGTAGACATGAAATGTACAATGTGTGAAACCTGAAGTCCAAACATCAAATAAACACTTTCACAAAAGGTACAAATATAATGGAACAAATGCGCTTCTTTTCAAGAATATAACTGCAGAAAAAGAACCCGCGTTAGGGTGCAACATTGACACGCGTTTACTACGACCGCTTCGGTGGCACAACGGTATCAACTGTTGACTGGTAATCAAAACTTCACAGGTTCGACCCCGGATGAGTCAGTTTTGATAAGTGAGCTGTTCTTATTCTTACTATTTTAGAATAAAAACATGCATTTGATTTCAGTCTGTAACAGCTGGTGTAAATTTGTGATACTTGTAAAGGTTAGCTTTGTTTTTTTTTTATTCAGTTTTATTCTCTCAGTCGCATTCACGATTCCACCCCCCCTATCCGCATTTGACACTGCTGTTTTCACATAAAGACGCACTATAACAGAGGTGAACTCAGATCATGACGATGGTTCTACATCAGAGCAAGAATGCACGTCGCACTTTTACCATCGCTGTACTTTGTATATGTACATGGGAAGCTCTGCAGTCTACTTGTGACTTTACAGTGTAGGAAGTAAGTAAGTAAATAAAGGTAAATAAGTAAATAACATTCGATCTCGCTCTTATATACAAAGTAAGCGACGGCAGCTTCCACCTTCAGCTATAGACTCTCCACTCTAGTGTTTAGATCTGGACGGTGCATGTGCCCAAAACATTAACATTTATATGTTACTTACATAAAAGCGAGATTGAATGTTATTTACCTTTATTTATTTACTTATTTCCTACAGTGTAAAGTCACAAGTAGACTGCAGAGCTTCCCGTGTACATATACAAAGTACAGTGACGGCAAAAGTGCAACATGCATTCTTTCTCCAATGTAGAACCGTCGTCATCATTTGAGTTCACATCTGTTATAGCGCGTCTTTATGTGAAAACAGCAGTGTCAGATGGGGGGGTTGGTGGGATCGTGAACGCAACTGAGAGAATAAAACTGAATAAAAAAAAAACAACAAAGCTAACCTTTACAAGTATAAATTTACACCGGCTGTTACGGACTGAAATCAAATGTACGTTTTTATTCTAAGATAGTAAGAATAAGAGCAGCTCACTTCTCAAAATGGACTCGTCCGGTCTCGAACCTGTGAAGTTTTGATTATCAGTCAACAGTTGATACCATTGCGCCACCGAAGCGGTCATAGCAAATGCGTACCTTTTGTGAAAGTGTTTATTTGATATTTGGAATTCAGGCTTCACACATTATACACATCATGTCTACATTTTGTCAATTATTACTAAAACATGAAAAACGTTTCTGTTTTAACGATGTGTTTACTGTATAAAGAATATTGTAGACACGGAACACACATGAAATGCATGTGTTCCAAATAACGATACAGTATTTATAAAAGGTGTCATTTTGCTTGACTTCTCACTCTATACAACTCCAAGCAGCTGACACGGAGGTAAACAGACGTGAGCTGAGAAAACTGTGTCGGCGGTAGGGGATGTGATAGTAGGCTGCTTGCTGCTTATCAACACATTTACAGGACTAAAGATGCTGATGGAGAGGTGCGAATCGATTTAAGGTGGGACGGATCTACAAGTTTTTTCGCAGGCTATGGTAATTCTAGTGTTAAGAGGAGAGGGAGTAGCTGAGATCTAATACAGGAGATCTGTGAATAGTGGAGGAACAGTGTGACTGTACCCATTAATAAGGAGAAGGGCGATACTCAGGATTGTGGAAACTATAGAGGGATAAAGCTGATATCACGCATAATGAACATTTGGGAAAGGGTTATAAAGAGAAGGCTTAGGGAAGAGACCACCATAGTTGAGGAGCAGTTTAGTTTTGTATCAGGGAGAGGAGCAAGTGATGCAGTCTTTGAAATGAGACAGCTGATAGAGAAGCATCAAGAAATACAGAAAGGTTTGCATATGGTGTTTATTGATTTGGCTTATAACAGATGGCAACATCAAGAGTTCTGGAGGTGCACGAGAGAGAAAGAGGTGACCAGTAGAGTGTGTGAGGATTGTCCAGCGGGGTAAGCACTCGAGTTAAAAGTAGTGTTGGGGTAACCGACAATATACCAGTTTGAGTAGGTCTCCACCAGGGACCTTCTTGAAGTTCTCGTCAGTTTGTTCTGGCTATTGGTGTACTGAGTCGTGGGATAAAAGAGCAATCCCTCTGGTGCAGGCATTGTGCTGATGACGTTGTGTTGCATAGAAAAATAAATGAGTAAATGAAGAGGAAGTTAGAATGGAGAAGGGCTTTGGAAGACAGAGGGTTGAAAATAATTAGAAAGAAGAAGACAGAATTTATGAGGTTTAATGATGATCAGGATTTAGAAGTAAGCCTGCATTGAAAAGAGTGGATACATTTAAATATCTAGGATTAGTGGTAGCCCAAGGTGGAGAATTAGATGAAGAGATGACACATAGAGTGCAGTGTAGATGGAACAATAGAAAAATTAAGTTGACAGTTAAAAGTAAAAACAGAGTTTTAAAACCAGTAACAATGTATGGAGCTGAAACAGGGGCAGTAAACTTCCCACATTAAATACATGTAGTCCTCTAAAAATGATCCTGCTCTGCCTTTTCTTCTCTAGTTCTTCTGTGTTCCGAGACCAGTCCAACCTGTCATTAATGTTGATCTCCAAGTACTTGTAGGAGTGGACCACCTCTACATCTTCTCTCTGAATAGCGACTGCACATAGTGGCCCGTTGGTGCGGTGAAAGTCAATAAGCAGTTAATTGGTTTTGCTGATGTTAACATGCCGACAAGTCTCTTTACACCAAGAAGCAACATTCTCCACCTGACTCCTCTCCTCTGTCTCATCCCCTTTATTAGTGCACCCCATAAGTGCAGAATATCAATTTGGTAGAGTTTTACCTGGTAGTAAACATGCAAGTACTAAACACACTCATCTATAATTTTGACAAACTTCTTTAAGTGCATTGAAATAGGATGCATAGGCAGGCACTGTGAGGTAATTGGCAGACAGTGTGGCATGGTGGTTAAAGCTTTGGACTTCAAATCCTGAAGTTGTGGGTTCAAATCTCACTACTGACACTGCATGACCAAGAACAAGTGATTTCACCTGCCTGTCCTCCTGCCTGTCAAAATCAAAAGTTAAAACACAATCAGGATCATTCATAAAACCTTAATTGAGCCTCAGTGCCCTTTTTTAAAGTAATGTCTCCTCTCAGCAAGAGGAGATATGATCTCGGCAAGCTCAGTCAGCCTTTGAGTTGGCTCATGTCCTTGCTGCCATCCCTTCTGCACCTGTGAAGACCCCGCGATCTCTGCTCGTTTCTTTTGCCACCATCCATTCTCCACTAGTGGGAGCCCAGTGGCTGGTAACTCTTGCTGAGCTCTCTAGGAGCAACCCTACCTCTGTTAGCGTCGTCTTCTCCCTCATCCTGGGTCCACTTCCCGACCGCTGGCCTCCATTCCACCACCCTAGCTCAGCCACAATCTTCTTTCTTTCTTTTTTGATCACCTCTTTCTTTCTCTTTGTTTTTCCCTCTCTGTCCTAACCACAAGGGGGCGCCACTGAGCCCTAAACCCAAGACACAGTAACACCCAACACACTCATAGGTTTAAATGAAAGATGTTTATTAAACCTCGGCACGTTTCCGAATCGCCCTTCCAAAGATCAGTCACACAATGACAGTAAATCAAACCAGTTCTTCCATCTTTCTTCCTCCATTTTAAGCTAAACCTAGAAATGCTTCCAATGCCATGCCATTTCTTCCTGGAAGCACTTCCGGGCCATATAAAATGTAAGAATGTCCTTCCCAGCAAGCACCCTTTATCTCCACCCAGGGAGACCCTGAGAAGGTTGCACTTCTGGACTTCAACTCCCATGAACTCCTGCTGATGTACCAACTGGGCTTGCACACGAGGACCAAAGCAACCTTGCGTATGGGATGCCGGTCAATTCATTATATCGGCCAGGCACTAATTATTTTCTTGTCCCATTGGCCAATCTGTCTGTCCTTCCGCTCTGGCCTCCCATCTGGGTAAGAATCCATCCTCCTTCCTGACCAGGATGTCTGTTGTCCTCCTACACCTTTTATTCGTCCATTGGTGCAGGTGCCTTAATTGCGGACTGCAGAGCACTAATGAGGAAATGGTCTGAACCACACATGTCTGCATGCCAATGCAGGTCTAGCCAATCCCCCCCATCAACACTTCAAGGGCACTCATTCACGCTACCGTGTGTCCCTATGACTGCCTGGAGCCTGAGCGCACTGAGCGATTTACCATAGTCACAAGGGAGCCAAAGCCTGTCTCAGGAGAGGTGGTCACGAGGCAGATATCCTGACCAGATTGCCTGTCCATCGCAGGTCCCACTTACTAACACTCATACTAAATCAATTCGGAGTCATCAGTTAGCCTAACCATATGCCTTTAGAAATGCTTGGTAGGAAAAGCAGGGTGTCTCGGGGAAACCAATAAAGACATAAGGAGAGCTTGAAAACTCCACTTGGACCATAACTGGGTGTGGAATTGGAGCCCAGAGTGCATGACCCATGAGGCAGCCTCACTAACGATGGCATCCACTAAACATTAATAATGTAAGCAAACGCTTTGCATTTTTCCGAACTTCTCACAGTACAGAGACAGCCCTGGTCAGCGTCACCAATGACCTCCTGATGGCTGCTGACCAGGGCTCTCCATCACTCCTTATCCTCCTGGAACTTACAGCTGCATTTGATACGGTAGATCATAATATTCTCCTTCATCATCTTCACTATACAATTGGATTTTCTGACATTGCTTTGGAGTGGTTCGAGTCCTATCTTACAGACAGGACTGAGTATGTGGCCTTGGGGGATGCTAAATCTCATACCCACACTGTCACCTGTGGGGTCCCACAAGGATCAGTCCTTGGGCTGACCCTCTTTAATATCTATATGCTACCCCTGGGTCACATCATCCGCAAGCATGGAGTTTCATTCCATTGCTATGCCGATGATACACAGCTCTATGTGAGACTGGATTCGACTTCTCTTACACCTCCAACTTTTTCCTCTTGCTTGGATGAGATTGAGGCTTGGATGTCCAAGAACTTCCTCAAACTGAACAACACCAAAACTGAAGCTCTTTTAATTGGCACCCCCCATCAACTTCGTTCCTCTGTAAATTGTATTTCCTTTTCTGACCGTACCATTACCCTCTCTCTTTCTGTTACAAATCTGGGTGTCAAGTTAGACTCCCATCTATCATTTGATATACATATCCATCACCTTTGTAAAATTGCATTCCTTCATCTCTGAAACATAGCCAAACTCCATCCCTATCTCTCCCTCTGTGATGCTGAATAGCTGGTTCATGCCTTTGTCTCATCCAGACTGGACTATTGTAATGCACTTCTTATCGGGATACCCAACAAGAGCCTTCAAAAGCTCCAACAAATTCAAAATAGTGCTGCAAGAATCCTGATGAGCGTGCAGAAATATGAACATATCTCACCAATCCTTTGGTCACTTCATTGGCTCCCTATCCATCTCCGTATCGAATACAAACTCTGTTTGTTTACTCACCAGTGTATCCATGGAAATGCTCCACAATATCTTAAAGAACTCCTTATATTACAATCCACTGCAAGAAACCTCCGTTTTACAAATACCCACCGCCTTTGCCCCCCTGTGACCAAACTTCATACAATGGGTGACTGAGCCTTTTCTGTCGCTGCTCCACAGCTCTGGAATGTTCTACCAGAGAGCCTAAGTACACAGCAGAGTGTGGGCTGTTTTAAAAAACAGCTAAAGACTTTTCTATTTAGGAAAGCTTATTAACAAGAATGCTATAATTATTGTTGTTTTATCTCTGTTTTTATCTTACTTTGTCTTTGTTTAAACTTTTTATGTTGCACTTTGAGATTTACTGCTAATGTAAAGTGCCCTATAAATAAAGTGCATTATTATTTGATAGATAGATACTTTATTAATCCCAAGGGGAAATTCACACTGTTATTATTATAGTGTAGTGAAAATGCAGATTGTTTACTGCATTTTTGTGGACAGTTTATTTGAGTGTATGAACTTGCAACTGGAAAGAGGGGTAGCAAAAGTGACACGTGGCTGCTTCATATGCTGACTTTAAAAAAAAAAAACAAAAAAAAGCCCTTTGCTCAAAGAGTTTGTTTGATTTGAGTTTTTCGTCTTTGATTCTGAAGTGTTGAAAGGATTTCCCCTAATTGATTACACCCAAAGGTTACCGAGATCCTTTCCTTTCATCCAGAGATGCTGTGGAATGTGTGCAGATGCCAGTGCTCTCGCGCAATACAAAGCACATTTTGAAAAAGCCTTTTCTAGGCTTCACGCAATTCCTGTTGGCTAAAGGAAACTAGGAAAGTGAGCGGCACAAAGCAAGGCCTTTCAGCTGTTAGTAAGATTGTGGAGCTGCCAATAAGAAATCTGGTGATGTCGTATAAAACTTTCAAAGGTGGTACAGTGTGGTCGTGTGAGCGGCAGCCCTGAGCTTCTATCACCTCAGACTATCACCTCAGACAGAAGAACGCTTTCAGTCTGTGTTACAAGAACTTGTCGTGCTTGGATTTCTGAGTTGCACAAAAGACAAGCAGTTAAGTACTGGCTAAAGAGATCTTTACCCTGGGACTAGCAGGAGCAGCATTAAGACTGTATTCAGTAAAGACGTTTCACTCAAACAGTCGTCAAAAGCAGCAGTTTTCTAGCCGCTCGTCATTCCCCAGCCGTTTCCTTCACCATATGAGAACTCTCTCATCAGGTGGGTTCAATTGCAGAGAACTACTGGGAGGAGCAGACTTGAACGCAGTCTATAAAAGGCAGAAAGAGAAGCGGAGTGCTCAGCTTTAAATGTTCTAAGCATCATGCGACAAAACATGTTACACAGTAACTTGAGCAAGTTAAGATTGTCAACACGCAACTACTGGTGGTGGGCAGGAAGAAAGTGCAGCAGACCGTCTAACAAGAGTCGTCTCAATAAAGCTGCTGCTGCCAGAGGAGATGAAGAGGTGGTGACAGTGATCACACCCTCTCCCTCAGCTTCGTTCACATTCTTGTTAATGAAGCGACACCCCAAATTGGACTCGGTGAGACAAGAGAGGACATCTGCATTCACGAACAACAGAACTAAAAGGCTATAAGCTATTGAACCACCTAGCGAGACAGAAAATTTGTATCTTTCTGTCTGTAGAGCCACTGAAGTGGTGCGTGATCAGTCACCGAGGTAAATTTCCAACCCCATAAGTAACAACGGATTGCTTCGACAGCCCACTTAATCGCCAGACACTCTTTCTCAATAATCGAATAATTATGTTCTCTGGGAAGCAATTCCCTACTCAAATATGTGATGGGATGTTCCTCACCATCAAAAATTGGAGAAAGGACAGCCCCTAAACCCAATGCACTCTCGTCTGTCTGTAGAATAAATTCGTTGGGAAAATCGGGTTTTCCCAGAACGGGGTATGAAGACAAGGGGGCTTTTAAGTCACAATCATCTGACCAGACAATACTACGGTTCTTTTGGCCCTTAGTCAGGTCAGCTAATGGGGCAGCTCTGCTCATAAAATTCGGGATGAACCTCCTATAACAACCAGCAAGACCTAGAAAAGCTTGAACGGGAATTGAGTACCGGGCAAAGAGAACTTTATTCTGGGACGGGCAAAGAGAACTTTATTCTGGGACTAGTAGGAATAGCATTAAGGCTTTATTCAGTAAAGAAGCTTTCATTCAAACAGTCGGCAAAAGCGACAGCTTCCTAGCCGCCCGTCCTGCTCCAGCTATTTCCTTCACTATATAAAAACTCATTCGTCAGGTGGGTTCAGTTACAGAGAAACTCTGGGAGGAGCAGACGCGAATGCAGTCTAGAAAAGGAAGCCAAAAGGGTAGCTGAATGCTCAGCTTTAAATTTTCCAAGCATCATGTGACAAACACGTTACACAGTGACATGGGCAAGTTAATAGTGTCAGCTCGCAACTGCCGGCAGCAGACAGGACAAAAGCCTGACTGCGTATAGCCGCCACCACCAGAGGAGACAAAGAGGTGACAACAGTGGTCACAAATTGCTTACCAAAGTAGGCCTTATTTATCTTAGTCCATCAGCTTCTAAGCCCCACACTATATGAGAAGTACGAGGGGAAGTCAAGCTAAAGTTAGAAAATGGGATTTATTAGACAATGAACCAAACCTTCACAAAGCTGATCACGTCGTTTCTCCATGTAGTCTCCAGCCTTCTCAATGTACTTGTGCCACCTGCCTGGAAGTGCCAGCAGAATAAAAGGTTTTGTCTCATCCTCGCAGCCACTCATGCACCCAAGTTATTGTCAAACACTCCATGCCGAGGGGTACTACAGTCACTAGTGCAAGTTACTGTGACTTGCTGGAGACCAATGTGAAGCCTGCTATTCAATCCAGGCGGTGGGGACTGCTGTCTCAAGGAGTCCTTTTGCTGCGTGACAATGACACACACACTGCTAAGAACTCCAAGGCTTGTCTGGAGAAATTGAAGTTTGAGGTATTGCCACAGCCTCCTTATTCGCCAGATTTGGCATCTTGTGATTTCCACCTTTTTGGACCACTAAAAAAACATCTGGGTGTTCATCAATTCGAGACAGATGACGACGTGAAGTATGTGGTGCACGAATGGTTGAGAGGATGAGACAAAACCTTTTATTTATTTATTTTTAATTATTTATTAATTTTTATTGTAATCATTCCATACAAATAGATCACTTTATAACCAAACAAAATTGAAGACAAATCAAACCCCACCCCTGAGAAGGAGAGCTAAGCCAAAGGAGAATTGCTTAGGGCTTTTTTAATAAGGCAACAATAAATAAAAGAAAGGGAGAAATAAATATATAGGTAAATAAGAGATGGAGAAGGGAATTAAATGTGGTAATAGTTATTTCTCTTATTCTAAAATAATATTGATTAGATCCTGACAGGTTTTGAAAAACATTTTGTACAGATCCTCTAACTGAAAATTTGATTTTTTCCAATTTCAAATTATATAAAACATCGGTTTCCCACTGACTTATCAGAGGAGAATTAGGATTCTTCTAATTTAACAGAATAAGTCTGCATGCCAAAAGTGTAGGGAATGCAATCACCGTTTGCTTGTCCTTCTCCACTTCAAGTTCGTCTGGAAGAACACCGAACACAGCTGTTAATGGGTTAGGAGGAATTATGATACCAAGGCTGTCTGAAAGGCACTTAAAAATTTTGGTCCAAAATGATGTTGGTTTGGTGCAGGCCCAGAACATGTGACCCAGTGAGGCAGGAGCTTGGTTGCAGCATTCGCAGGTTGGATCTTGCCCTGGAAACATTTTGGACAGTTTTAAGCGAGACAGATGGGCTCGATATATAATTTTTAGTTGAATAATTCTATGCTTTGCGCATATGGAGCTCGAGTGAATTCTCTGCTTTGCTACCTTCCACTCCTTTTCTGATATATTGATTAAGAGATCTTCTTCCCAATGTCCTCTTGGATCTTTGAAAGGTAGGGACTCTAATAGGATTTTATATAATGCGGAAATGGTGTTTAATTCCTTGAAATTGAGCAGTATTTTTCCAGCATTGTGGAGGGTGCGAGATGGGGGAAATCGGGCAGTTTCTGTTTAACAAAATTTCTAATTTGAAGATAGTGAAAGAAATGTGTAGCTGGGAGGTTGAATTTTGAATGTAATTGTTCAAAAGATGCAAATATGTTGTCTATATAAAGATCTCTGAGCATTTTAATCCCAAAACTTTTCCAGGTATTAAAAACTGGATATGTTTGCGAGGGTTGAAAGAGGTGGTTCTCTTGCAGAGGTGCCACAGATAAAAGATTTTCCATCTTAAAATGCTTTCTAAGTTGGTTCCATATTATGAGTGAGTAAAGCACAATTGGGCTATTAGTATATTTGCGATAACTTGCATTTATTGGAGAGCAGAGCAGGGGGTATAAAGAAATACAGTAATCCCTCACTTATCGCGGGAGATAGGTTCCAAGGCCGACCGCGATAACTGAATTTCCGCGAAGTAGGGACACCCTATTTATTTAATTATTTAACGTGTATTTGGACGTTTTTAAACCCTCCCTGTATTGTTTACAACCCACCCTTTACTCTATTAATAACAGGGACAACTGCTAAGCAATATGAAATCGGTAGATAAGTTTACACTTACTGTATAGCGAAGTACACGTAGCTATATATGACGTGATGATGGTGATGAATATGCTGCGCAGTAAAAATGATGACGATTGAAGGCGATAATCCCCTGAATGCAGTAGCAGGAGCACGTTAATGTTGAATGAGTGAGATGAGACTTCCTGGTTAATGCAGCACTCCGTCGCTGAGCCAATCAGCAGCACACAGGAACTTAACTGCGTGCTCTGATTGGGTAGCTTCTCAGCCATCCGCCAATAGCATCTCTTGTATGAAATCAACTGGGCAAACCAACTGAGGAAGCAAATACCAGAAGTAAAAAGACGCATTGTCTGCAGAAACCCGGGAAGCAGCGAAAAATCCGCGTTATATATTTAGATATGCTTACATATAAAATCCGCGAAGTTGTGAATCCGTGAAAAGTGAACCACGAAGTAGCGAGGGATTACTGTACTACAGGATTTTACTTCTATTGCGGACCAAGCCTGTGTATGTTCATTTATTTGTGTCCAGGTTTTTATGGCTTGTATGTTTGCTGCCCAGTAATAAAACTGAAAATTAGGTAAAGCCATGCCACCTTCTGCCTGAGGTCTTTGTAGGGTTGTTCTTCGGATACGTGGGTGTTTTGAGTTCCAAATGAATGAGGTTATTGTTGAATCTAACTTTATAAAAAACGATTTATTGATATATATTGGAATGTTTTGAAATAAAAAAAGAAGTTTAGGAAGGATATTCATCTTAACAATGTTAATTCTTCCGGCTAGAGTGAGATGAAGGGTTGACCATCTATGCAAGTCTTGCTTAATTTTTTCCATACAGAGGGCAAAATTTTGTTGATGAAGAGCTTTATGTTTACTTGTGATATTTACCCCTAGGTATTTAAACTGATCTGCTATGGTAAAAGGTAGGGTGTCCAATCTAATATTATATGCTTGTGAATTCACTGGAAAGAGTATAATTTTATTCAGATTAATTTTAAGAATAGATATCTTTTGAAATTCTGTTAGCTGTTAAAACTACAGGGACAGTGTTTTCTGGATCTGATATATATAAGACCATATCATCTGCATATAGAGAAATTTTCTGTTCCAGTCCTTCTCTGACAATCCCCTTTATCTGATAAGAATTTCGGCAGTGAACCGCCAGAGGTTCAATGGCGATTGCATACAGCAGTGGCGACAAGGGACATCCTTGTCAGGTACCACGTTCTAGCTTAAAGTAGTCTGAGCAAATGTTATTAATACAAACTGAGGGTTCTGGATTGGTATACAGTAGTTTGATCCATGCACAAATATTCGGGCCAAACCCAAATTTCTCCAGTGCAGTAAAAAAGTAGTTCCATTCAATCATATCAAATGCTTTTTCTGCATCTAATGATAGTAATATCTCTGGGGTGTTTGATTTTGCTGGTGAATATATAACATTAAACAAGCGTCGGAGATTGGAAGATAGATGTCGGCCTTTAATAAATCCAGTTTGATCCTATGATATTACTGAGGGCAGCACTTTCTCCATCCTTCTAGCTAGAATTTTTGAGAGTATCTTAACATCATTATTCAGGAGTGAAATTGGTCTGTAGGATGCACATTGTAACAAGTCCTTATTTTGTTTAGGAAAGATGGTGATTAATGCTTGACGAAATGTTTGAGGTAGTATTTGTTTGTCTCTAGCTTCTGTAAATGTTGCCAATAAGAGGGGAGCTAGCTGAGTGGAGAATTTCTTATAAAATTCTACGGGGTAACCATCAGGGCCTGCTGATTTCCCGCTTTGAAGTGACTTTATAGCATCTAGTAATTCTGTTAGCGTTAGAGGTTTATCCAGTTCCTCAGCACTTAAAGCATCTATTTGTGGTGTCTATAATGTATCCAGAAATGCATTAGATTGTGTGTTGTCTTCTTTGAACTCAGTAGAATATAAGGATTTATGATAATCTCTAAATGCGTGCATTATATTTTTACTAGTCATTTAGCCCATTACAATAACGGGCGCTAGAACAGTAGTGCATAAACATTAGTAGGAACAGTCTATATTAAATGGCAAGGGACTTTGACCTCATTCTTTTTGTTGGTTGTATTTTTCTTTCTTTCAGCCTTTCTTTTGTTGATGTTTACTTGCTGAGCTGACCGTTCTTCGTGGGCTGCCGCCGTGTATTGTGTGTCTTTAATTTTCTGTGACAGTAATACTGTCTTGTACGACTCTATTCAATAAGAGCGCACACAAAAAGGCGAGCTTCAAAAGGGCGACCTCAATTGAGCGCGGCGAATAAAGGCGTTCGTAGATAATTTAGTTCAAATGGCTCTGGAATATGTGAAGGGCAACAAAGGTGCAGATCTTTATTTACGTGCGCCTTTATTCGCTGCGCCCAATTGAGGTCACCCTTTTGAGGCTTGCCTTTTTGTGCGCGCCCTTATTGAAGGATGCCTATGTGCGCCCTTATTGAAGGATACCGTCTTGTACGTCCGCTGGCTTGTACGTCCGTAATATACCTTTAATTTTCTCTGGCGGTAATACAGGCGTGCGCGTCGGTAATATGCCTTTAATCTCCTCTGACAGTAATACTGGCTTGTATGTGGCTGTAATATGCGTCACTATATTGTGTACCTTTAATTTCCTCTCGCAGTAATACTGGCTTGTATTTCCGTAAAACGCCTTTAACTTTCTCTGACAGTAATATCGCGCATCGCACCATGCCCCGCGCATGCGCACTTCACCAGAAGACACCCACACACGGACACCTGGACGCACATAGGGATTTTATATATATAGATGGTCAATAATTTCTTCTCCATTCGTGTTGGTGATTACTGGTATTGCATTGTGAACTTCTTGTTTGTGAATTTGTTGAGATAAAAGCTTATTAGCTTTTTCTCCGTGTTCATAGTAATGATGTCTAGACTTATAAATAAGTTGTTCAGTTTCTTTAGTTGTTAAGATGTTAAGTTCTGCATGCAGGGCCTGCCTTTTCCTGTGGAGAGCTTCACTTGGACGCCTGGCTTGTTCTTCATCTATTTTAGTAATTCCATCCATCCATTTTCCAACCCGTTGAATCCAAACACAGGGTCACGGGGGTCTGCTGGAGCCAATCCCAGCCAACACAGGGCACAAGGCAGGAACCAATCCCGGGCAGGGTGCCAACCCACCGCAGAACACACACAAACACACCCACACACCAAGCACACACTAGGGCCAATTTAGAATTGTTTCGCTTCTTAACTCTGACACTTTCTTGGTTTCTAATTTATTTCTGTGGGAAAGAAATGAAATAATCTGTCCTCTTAAGAAGGCCTTTAGAGTTTCCCAGAGTGTTCCTGCAGAAACCTCTGTGGGCGTGTTTGTCTCTAGGAAGAAGCTGATTTGTTTGGATATAAATTCTGTGCAGTTCTCGTCTGCCAATAGAAGAGGATTAAGGCGCCATCTGCGAGGTGAGTGTGAGGGGATTAATGATTTTAGCTCCAAGACTAGAGGGGCATGGTCGGAGATAACAATTGTGTCATATTTGCATGATTTAATTGTAGGCAGGAAATTATTATCTATAAAAAAATAAGCAATTCTTGAGTAGCTATAATGCACTGGTGAGTAGAACGAATATGTTCTTGAGTTTGGGTTAAGAAACCTCCAGGGGTCTGATAAGTTGTGATAATTTAAAAACTGTGTAATTGTCTTTGCAGTGTTAGATGTCGTCCCCCCTGTCACAGGAGTCCTATCTAAAAGTGGATTTAAAACACAATTAAAGTCCCCAGCCATTATAATTTTAAGAGTGTTCACATTGGGAATGGATACAAATAGATTTTGCATGAATTCCTTATCATCGACATTGGGTGCATAAACATTTATCAAAATCATTTTACTGTTATATAAGTTGCCCATGACCATCACATATCTCCCTTCAGGGTCCGACACTACCTCTGATGCTACAAATGTCACTGTTCTGTGTATGAGAATTCCCACCCCTCTAGTTTTCTTTATAAAGCTAGAATGGAACATTTGGCCAGTCTAGTCTTTTTGTAGTCTGAACTGATCCTTGGTTAGTAAGTGGGTCTCCTGTAAAAATACTATTTTAGCGTTTAAGCCTGTTAGGTGAGTGCATACTTTCTTTCTCTTTAATTCGTGATTCAGGCCTTTAACATTCCAGCTCACAAAGTTAACTGTCCCATCATGGAGACCTTGATTCTGAGTTTTTAATGTCATTTTATAGTCTTAACTGGTAATGAGGCAGTTTTAATCTTAGTTTTAAGATTCCCCATGAGTTATTGCATTTTAGCCTATTGTTGCATTATAGTTATAGGGATTAGAAGAATTTTGCCTCCCCACATGAGGCTTGATCCCACTTCGCGATGTCCCGGTCCTTTTGACATACAAAGAGACAGAGCACGTCCAAAATAAAACAAACCCCACCCGCAGCGGCGATAGAGAATTAAAACAAAGAGATATCTATTGCAGCTGAATTCTGAATACTATCTGCCGAAAATATAATCATTAACAGTCTTTAAGCTTAAAATAATCTTCAGCAATTTTAAGATATTAAGATAAAAAAAAGAAAGAACCCTGGGAATGATTTTAAACAGTAGTCTAGGATAAACATGGTAATTCCTAGTGTAATAGTATAATGTAATAGTATAAATGTAATAGTAATGTAATAGTAGAAACAGCAATAAACCAAGAGTATGATGTTAAACCGTCTACTTTAAGGTAGTTAAAAAAAAAAAACAAATCCTACTTTAATTACTTCCACACTTCCACACTCACATCTATAACTCTAATTAAGACATAAACATATAATGTCCAGATAAAGAAAAGGATGTATAATTATAATACCAGTCTCTTTAAAAGTGAATCCGAGATCAGATGATAGGTCCTTCCCATGCCATGACAGAATACGGCTCCTTATTAATTTTCAAAAGAGTGTCGGAAACAGCTTCTTTAATTCCTTTTAAGCTTCTTCCTTGCTTGAAAAAATATAATATTGATCTTGAACTTCCACTTTCAGTTTGGCGGGATACAAGAGGCTGTATTTGATATTGGCTTTCTGTAGCAACTTTTTAATGTCAAAGTAGGCTGCATGTTTTACAGCTGTTAATGGTGAGAAGTCGGGGGAAATACGAATAAGATTATTTTCAAATATAATGTCTTGCTTGTGTCTGAGAAGTGCCATCACATCAAGCTTACATCGCAGTCGCTCGAAGCGGACAATAAAAGACCTAGGTTTAAAGGTACTTGACCTCTTTGTGCGATAAGCAGCTGCTATCTCAATGTCGAGTTTAAAATCATCTCCAATTATTTTAGACAGTAATTCTGCTGCAAATTTCACTGGGCTTGAGCTTTCTCGTTTCTCAGGTATACCCTCAATTCTTATATTATTTCTTCTGTACCCGTCTTCCAGGGCCGCAAGTCTGTCTCCCAAGTTTTTTGCATTCGGAATTTGCAGCTGAGGCTTTTTCATTGGCGTTGGACGCCAATTGTTCCGCTGTTTCAACTCGAGCCGTGAATGCCTGCTTAACGTCATCCAGCTGATCTGTAACGTCATTAACACTAGAATTACCAGAGCCTACGAAAAAACTCGTAGATCCGGTCCACCTTAAATCGCTTCTTAAAACCTTTCTCACCTCTCCGCCAGCGTCTTTTGTCATCTAAATGTACTGATAAAGACAATCTGCCAGCAGCCGGCTATTCCATCCCCCCAACGACTTAGAACGTAAACGAGCTTTTCCCAGCTGGGAGTGAAGTGGAGTTTTAGAGTAGAAATAATAGATTGTTATTTGAAATACACGAATTTCATATGTGTTGCATTTCTAAAGTAATCTGTGTAAACACATTGTTAAAACAGAAACGTTTTATATATTCTAGTAGCAAATGACAAAATGTAGGCATAAACTATATAATGTATGAAGCCTGAAGTCCAAATATCAAAGAAACACTTTCACAAAAGGTACAAAAAAAAGCCACCGCCAAAAAAACCCGCCTTAGTGTGAGACATTGACAGGAATTAACTATCACTGCTTCCGTGTTGCAACAGTATCAGTCGCTGCCTGGGAATCACTAGGTCATGAGTTCGATCCTGCACAACTCCCTCTTGAGAAGTGTTCTTATTTTCACTATTTTAGAATAAAAAGATACATTTGATTTTAGTCTGTAACAGCCGGTGTAATTTATGATATTTGTAAAGGTTAGCTTTATTTTTTTAAAATTCACTTTTCATTGTCTCAGTCGCGTTCAGGATCCATCCCTACTGCCCCCCACCTGACACTGCTGTTTTCACATAAAGACACGCTATAGTTCTGCAGTGTATCACGATACATACGACCGCGTGTTTTTTTCCCCCAGTATTGCCAGTCCCCACGTGTTGCTGTATGCTGTTTCTTTTGTACTCCAGGACATGCAGAGGAAAGCATAGTAAAGAGCAGTAACTTCAGCGCAATATGCAATCATCAGACACTCCCCATCTGATGCTGTTTTCACATAAAGACGCGCTAAAGCTCTGCAGTGTACTTGTGACTGCATTGTCGTACCAATGCTTGCGAACTGAAGTGTCTGCATGCACTTTTCGTGGCATTATACGTGTATTTTTTGAGCATGCCCATGTAGCTCAAACACAGGAACATATGTTGATGTAAAAGTACAGTATAACAAAACAAGTGCACTTTTATTCAAGACTATAACCGAAGAAAAAAGAAAGCAAGTTACAGTAGGCGGTTGATATGACCGCTTGCGTGGTGGAATGCTAAGAACTGCTGATTTCCATTCTGTGCTATATAACTGTTAACATTTGAATCTGATGATTGCATATAGCGCTGTCTGATTTAGTGTGCGCAAGAACATGCAGGTGGCCAGTTGCTGAGTGCTACAACGCACATTTTAAAAAAAGAAAGAGACAAATATATGTGACGTTTTGAAGAAATCATTTTATGACGCGAATAGTACCAATCAGAAAACATCGTCAAAGTAATGCAATATTATTTGAAAACGAACAGCGGCAGATCGGGTGTGAAGTTATACTGGCGCTGTTTGAGTCAGATCAGAAGCTGAATAAGCTGAACAAGCTCCTGTTCTGACTCTGAGTAAAAAAGCATGAATTAATCAACAGAAATAACCGCGATTGACATTTTAAAGTTAACGATTTACAGTGCATGCCAATTTATAAATTCAATGTCCGTTTGAGGAAAAAAAACACTTCAAAGCTGGGAATCGAACTCACGTCTCTGTGGCACAGTAAGGCAGCGGTGCTCCAAGTCAGCAAACCGTAGCGTTAAGCCACGGAAGCTGTTGTATCATCCTTGAACCTGTTGTAAAAGTGTTTATTTGATGTTTGGGCTTCAGGCTTCGCAGATTCTATAGTTTATGCCTACATTTTGTAACATTTATTACTAAAATATGAAAAAGTTTCTATTTTAGCAATGTGTTTACACAGATTACTGTAGAAACGGAACACGCATGAAATGCATGTATTCCAAATAGCGATCTATTATTTCTATTCTAAAACTCCAGCAGTTCAGTCACTCCCAGATAATCAAATAAGGCATGAGCTGGGAGAACTTAGTGAGCGTTCTGCGGCGGTGGGGGATGGAATAGCCTGCTGCTCGCTGCTTCTCTTAATCGGCACATTTAGAAGACAAAAGAGAGGTGAGAACGGTTTTAAGGTGGACCGGATCTACGAGTTTTTTCGTAGACTCTGGTAATTCTAGTGTTAATCTGGTCGGCAAGCATTTTCAGTTTGGATCTATTTTCTTCCATGTGTTCCTCTAATTTCTACAACATGCCTTTAAAGTTCACGTCAAAACGTTTAAATAGACGCGTTTCCCGGTCTTTATTATCCCTTTTAATCTCGATGATATCCTTCTTAAGCTCGTTCTTAAGCTCAATGTTAGATTTCTTGTTATCCTTCTTAAGCTCATTTATGGCCGTAGCCACGGCGGCAACCAGTGTAGCAATCATCTCTTTCAGTTCGGACAGTTCGCTTCGGCTTTCGTGCTCCGCGAGTGGAAATGCAGCTCCTGTTACAGCAGGTACTGCGGGCTCACGATGTGTAGATGAGAGCACATCCTGCAGGGCCTTTTCTAGTCTCGAATGATCCTCAGAAATCGGCGATCCATCGCGACCTGTATCACTTGCACCTTCACTCCCATTTTCACTCTCGACTGGAGACGATACAATGGAGCGGGATCCCAGGAGATCTGCACATTCGGCTGCCTGTTTCAGGTCAGTCTCCGAGAGGCCATACCTTGCACTCAGGCTGGATGTCTATCCAGACTTTGAAGCGGTTTTAAGTTTCTTTTCCGGTTCTTTCTGACTTTTCTTCTTGTTACTCATGGTTGTATATTGTAGTGGAAGTTCTTTGGTCGGGTTAAATACAGGATACCTCTAAATAATATGAAATACGTGGGAAAATAAAGCCGCTGCTAGCGGAGCTCTGCTTCAGACGTCCATCTCCTATAAACGGACGAGACCAACTCAGAGACAAAACCTTTTATTCTGCTGGCACGTCCAGGCAGGTGGCGCAAGGGCATTGAGAAGGGTGGAGACCACATTGAGATATGATATGATCAGTTTTGATAAGGTTCGTTCCATTTTCCATTAACTTTAGCTTAATGACTCCCCCTCGTAATATCGTGTGATGTGTTAATCGCCTGTAATTATCTTTATAATATTAACAAGTTTTATAAATTAAGTCATTTACTCAAACTTCAGAATTCATGATAATTTTTTTCTTACTGAAATTTTTACGGGGGAAAAAAAATCTAGCATTTCACTCTGGTTGAATTGTTGGTCAGTATTTTATAGTTTTATAGAGCCTTTATTGTCACATGTACAGAGTACAGTGAAAACGTAATCAGCCTACATCATGTCGCTACTCTCCAGCATCGTGGGTAGTAAGTGGAACCTCGAAAGTTTTGTGTTCCTTCCCAGACAGATCTCTGAACACATTATTTCAGGATCTATGACTTTTTCTTCCCAAAGCTGAATGCTTAGGTATAATAAGGCTTGCATTCTACTGCAACCCAAGATAAGTACTTCTACTTTTTGCTGTCCGCTCTCCCCAATCCTAAGCCAACAAAATCACACTGTGAACAAAATGTTCAGATCATTTAAAATCTTGCAGATTTATGTTTGTGCTTTCTGGCTCTGTTGTCTTATTTTTTTTCATTTTCAGACTTTTTCTTCATCTCTATTTGACGCAGAGTAACCCATTTTCGAAAGTATTAATCTGTGAGACATCCATAACAATGGAATGGTTTTGGGTATACTATAAGCCTAGGACTAACAACCATATAAAGTTATGGTAATGGCTTCTTCTGGTCAAGGTAGAGGTCAAGTATGTTTGGAACAATAAGCACGAATTCAAATATATAGAGACTGAATTAACAAATGCTCAAACCTTGCATTCTTCTGAGGCTTTCACATGCAGAATTGTGAATCATCTTCTAAGAGTAACAAGAGACTGACAAAAAGGAAATTGTACAGTAGAGGGAGAAGTGCTGCTTGGATTAAAAAGGCTGAACAGACAAACTGCTAGGACTGAATAGCATTTATCCTTAAGTGCTTATGGTGATGAGTGATATACACATTGTGGTCGGAGGACTGGGGGAGCCAGCCTATCCGGAGCGTTACCTCCTCAGGAGCGCTAGATGGCAGCCCCCCTGGGTTGCAGCGGTGCCTATGACTCCCGTAGGGCATCATGGGAGTTGGAGTTTGGCGCTGCCCTGTTGGGATTCGTGGGCACTGACAGGGAGGGCTGTAGCTACTGCTGAGCCATACAGATCAGCTCTTCCACCAAACCCGGAAGTGCTACCGGAAATAGGTCATCAAGCACCTGGAGCACTTCCTGGTGCGTTATAAAAGGAGGCGAAGCTTGCTGGGAGGAGTGGAGGAGAAAAGAGAAGAAAAAAGAAATAATAATACAAATGAAAAATGGTATGGACAAAAATGATGGGACGCTAAATATTGTGACAGGTAATCACTGCAAACAAGTGATTTCTGGAGTTTGCAATGAGACTTCTGCTCCTGTCCACAGGTTATTTGGCCCACTCTTCCTGAACATACTACTGTAGCTGTATCAGGTTTGTAGGGGGTCTGCTCCAGACTGCATGTTTCAGGTCTTTCCTATCTTGTTTGATAGGATTCAAATCATGTTTTGTTCTTAGTCATTCTTGGATGCTTTTCGCTGTGTGTTTTGGTTCATTATCCTGTTGGAGGATCCATGGCCTGTGACTGAGACTGAACTTTCTGACACTGGGCAGTACGTTTTGCTCCAGAATGTCTTAATAGTCTTGAAATTTCATTTTTCCCTGCACAGACTCAAGGCACCCCATTCGAGATGCAGCAAAGCAGCCCAAAAACATAAGCAGGCCTCCTCCATGTTTCACAGTAGGTCTGGTGGTGTTTTCTTTTCATCTGTGGACATAGAGTTGATGTGACTTGCCATAAAGCTCCAGTTTTGTCACGTCTGTCCAAAGGACATTCTCCAAAAAGTATTATAGCTTGTCAAAATGCATTTTAGCAAATTCAGTCTTCTTTCAACAGTGGAGAATGTCTTTGTAGAATAAGCGGTACTTGATCTCTTTTCACACTTGCTTTGCTTTACTCGATGACATCTCAAAGTCATGCAGGTACACAGGGGACAATCGATTTTCAATTAATTGCACTTTTTCAATGAGCTGTAAGGTTGCTAACAAATTTGTATATGTCTGTATTTACTCCGCGTATATCTTTCAAATTACTACGCTGTAGGGAAATTCTTAAGGACTGGAAGCTAACGAATATTATTTCTTTATATATAAAGGGTAATGGGGCCACTCCAAATAACTTTAGGCCGCACCTGGGGCCTCATGTATAACGCTGTGCGTAGAACTCTCACTATAACATGGCGTAAGCACAAAAGCGGGATTGTGCGTACACACAGAAGAATCAGATGCAGGAATCTGTGTGCACGCAAACTTTCACGTTCTTCCACTACATAAATCCCGATCAGTGTGAAAAGTAACGCACGTGCATGCGCCTTCTGTCCCGCCCCAACTCCTCCCAGAATTACGCCTCTTTGAATATGCAAATCAATATAAATAGCCTTCTGTGAAAAGACAATGGGAAAAGCACAGGGGAAAATATAAGAATTTCAGCGAATACCAAGTGGAGGGAAAGGAAAAACGTACTATTTGTTAGTTTAAACAGTGGTATAATCAACAAAAGAAAGCTGATCGAGTGACAGAGTGTCGGAAAAACTCGAAAGATCAAGTTCACAAAGTCGCACAGTGCCTGAAATAAAAAAGAAATCACATATCAAAGTCACCGTGAAAAGGCAAGTTGTAGCCCACCATCTGAGTGTCATATGAAAGCTTATTAGGGTACAGAGAAAAAAAAATAGGCACACAGTGGGGAAAAAAGCACGAAATGTCAACTTTAATCTCGAAATTTCCACTTTAATCACGTAATTTATTTTGCCATTAAAGTAGAACATCATAAACTTCATCTTAAAATCGTTTATTTTACTAGTTTCTCAAGTAGCACGTTAAATTGCTTTGTTCTGTATTTGATCTTCTATGTGCTCTATGTGTGTGAATCACTACCTGCTTCCATTCTTTCTCTTTCTCCGACAGAACACAGAATCCATTGCATTCGTGATATTACAGCTCTCTGAATAATTAAAATACTGAGATGTATACGTGATATCTTTTTCATGATATGAATGAAAGGAAATGAAAGGAAAGGAATGAAAGCATGTTATTAAACATGGGAGCACGGTGGCGCAGTGCTTGTTCATATCTCACGCAAGAGGCTTGCTACACCATGTGCGACCTTCGATGAAATAATTTATTACAGAAGTACTGTCTCTTTCAAACGTACTAACCTCCAATTCCCGTCCTTACTTTTCTTTCTCCAAATCGCCACACAATCAGCTATGTAATAGACGTGAAGCCATTTGTAAGCTTAAAACGCCGATTCTTCAAAACTTTTAAGGAACATTGAAATATCTTCGTAGTACTTGTTTAATTATTCTATCCGTCTATCCTTCCAGTGTCACGTCAGCACCAGCAAGAATACAACGTAATGCAGGAACAATCCCTGAACTAGCTAGCGCTGCGGCACTGTGTCCTCACATGTTTAATTATTAACAATACAGATTATTTAAATGAAGTTAAAGTTTTATCTGTATAATATAATCAACATATTTTGCTGCATTTCATCTTAAAAATGAATACCGTCATATGTAAATACGCGCTTTATAAAGTGGCGCAGGTTGTGCAATATTATAACTGTAGTGCAAGTTAATTGTACTTATAAGTAAACAGTTCTACAAGGAGCACTTGATGGACTGATTGAGTGCGTTTAGAGTTCTTGGGATGAAACCTTTTCTAAACCGCGAAGTCCATACTGGGAAGTCTCTGAAGCGTTTTGCCGTGGCTCAGGCAGCGTCTGCTTCATGCTGTATACCGATATTTCTCTTTCCGATCAGCTGCTGCTGTGATTCCCCACTCAGATACAGTGATATAAATACTCCGAGTGGTGCAGTGAGAGTAATATGGAAAAAGATGATCTGCTGTGGCAACCCTTAACGGGAGCAGCTGAAAGAAGAAGAAGATGCAGTGAGAGTTACAATGCTAAAGCAGTTACGGTATTTGGAATACTATGGCTATTCCCTGGACCATTATATTGCTGCAGGTTAATTACAATCAGATGCATTACACTAATAAACAATATGCAGTTAGTTTCAGTGTATTTATAAAGTCGCGTCAGGAATATGGAGCTAAGAAAGAAAGGGTGACCACACAGGAACAGTAGCACTGCTTTGACGCTGGGTGCCGCCAGTCTGCAAAACTGGGCGGAGAAATTGCGTACGCCAAGGTATGAGTTACCGTGGAAATGTGTGTGGCTTTACACCAAGTTTAGGTTTTATATATCGCGATTTGAGTATGAAAACGTTCGTACGCAACATTTCTGTATGTACGCACCGTTTATACATGAGGCCCCTGGAGTGCTGTGTGCACGTTCGGTTTCTGGGCTACAAATAAAACACAGAAGTCATGCAGGAAGTCCAGAGAAGAGCATAAAGGCTGAGTTGAGGACTAGGAGCTATGAACTGTGATGAGAAATTGAAAGAAGTTGAGCCAAGTGGTTGATAAGAGGGGACATGATTGAAAGGAAATTATTACAGTGAATCTCAGTTGTTATTTAAAAATAAATTCTGCAACAAGAACATAAGGACACAAATGGAAACTCATTAAGAGTAAATATTAGAATATTTTTGTACACAATTAGAGAGCTGAGCGCTGTAGAGAGCAGGACTTTAGGGACCTTCAAAACCCAAGTTGTTATTTTGAAGAAACTGGATGGATTGGATTGGCGAGCTTTGTTGGGCCAAATGGCCTGTTCTTTTCAGATTGTTGGAATGTTGTCATGTTATTATTTTCCTAGGGGGCTTACCACCTGCTCGCTTCGCTTGCCAACCCCCCCAACCTGCGCTATGTGCCAGCCACTTCTCGTCTTTGCCGCTCACGTTGTGAAGAGGGGAGCTGAATGCACCCCAAGGAGACATGGTTGCTCCCCCGAAACCTCCTCTTAAATTGTGATAAATGGGAAACAAATACAGTTTTTTTTATCTCCTCTTTGCTTGATCAACTGCTGGCTTGCTGCTGCTGCCGTGCCACGTGATCTGCATCTCTCGCAGTGCTTCGAACATTTAAAAGCCTGTACAGCAGCTGTCGTTGTCATCTACTCTTTGTCTTTTATTTCCGGCCCCAGGTGTGGTTAAATCTCATGGCACAAAGTCTCGTCTCGCGGGACGTGAGTTCTTGATATTTTTTAGTTTATAATTTAAAAACGGAATAAGAATCTGAAAATGTAACAACATCACATTAAGGTTCGATAAATTCTGAAAACAATGATACCAAACATATATATATAGTTTATAGTATTCCATGCAATTCTTGCTCAGCTGTATACATAGGACAAACGTCAAAAAAAATCTCAACATGTGTACAGGAACATCGCAACGCCGTCAGAAGAAAGGACGCACTATCTTTGATATATGCACATACTAAATCGACAGGACACACATTCAACTGGGACAACGTAAAAGTAAAATTTAAGGCCAGTACAAAAAGCGCCAGAGAGTTGGCCGAGTCTTGGCTATCAGATGAAAACGCCATCAACAGACACTTGGACATAAACCCAGCATATGCCAACTTAAGAAGGACATGTACACAATAATTAAACTATACAACCCCCCTCTCCCCCCCCACACTTGATCATACTGACTTAGTCATTTTTGGGATGTAATGATCTCTTTCTAAACGACGTTTGCAGTTCTGCCGTCAGGCTTTAAAATGACCAAGCTGTCTGCTGAGCATACTCTTGAGCATGCAACGTACAGTTGGCCAAGTGAGAAGCAACCACGTGGTAGGTGCGCGGACAGCAGCCATGCGGACAAAGGAAGGGGGACCGGGGGTGGCCCTTGTGTGTCTCTGCCGTGAAATAAATCATGTGTTAACGGAAATAAGGAATGATACTGCCAAAAGAAGAGGTCAGGTCCGAAAGTTCCTTACGGCCTAATGGTGAGAACCGCCAAAAAGAAGACGTTATTTTCGAAAGTTCATTACAGGGCATGGTGTGAAATGAAACATGCTTAACGTTTGTAAGTACAGTGTAAAGGATGAGCAGGTGAAATTTGGGCTTCCTACGTATATTGGAAGTCGCAGAAATGGTGAGGAGGGGTTCCCCTTTCTATATATACAGTTTAGGGGGTACACCCGTTTTTCCCCCCTTGGGTGTTGCAATAGGACATGAAACATACCTAACTTTTGTAACTACACTGCAAGGAACGAGCACGCGAAATTTCAGTTTCCCACCTATATGGAAAGTGGGAGAATTAGTGAGGAGTCAGTGAGGGCTTTGCCTTTCACATGTAGAGATTAATTCCTATCTTAAACCTGCCTTGAGTACATTTTGTGTTTGTCATTTCACCGTGGTCCTTTTATTCTGATTTTGCAGAGGCTGTCCCACCATTAGAATTGGTCCTGTCACCCGAGAGGAATATCAAAGATGACTGTTGGCACAGCTTTGTTACTGTGGCATTGTTGAGTGTTAGTTAGTGTGTTTTTATCTCCTTTAGCGTTCTCTTTGCCATTTTGAGTTTTTTGGTATTGAATTAATAGCTTAATTTAGTGTTGTCACACACGTGCGCATGGGAGACAGCTAAAGGGCTTGAGTAAGGGCAGTTCCGAGTCATACCAAGATGTGGCAGAGTGCACTGACTCTTCTTCTCCCTTTCCTGTAGACCATTCACAGGAGATTCCACCTGGCCCTCTTGACGTCACTTCCGGGTCCGAGCCTATGGAAGGAGACCTTGCCGGCTCCGGCCCCTGTGATGTCACGTCCGGGCTCGAACCAATGGCTGAAGACCTTCATGGGCCCGACCCCTTTGATCTCACTTCCTGTCTTCCCCTTTAAAAGCCTCCACCTTTTCCCTATTCCCTCAGTTCTGTTTCGGACTCGGTTTTGTGCACATCAGTGCTATCACATAAACGATGATTTGCAGCCAGGAAACCAAATATACGGGTGGCTGCCCCATACCTTGCTATGGCTCTTTGTGGCTTTTGTGACAAGTGTGTTTTTCAGGAGAATTATTTTTAAGGATTCTTAGTTTCTTTTGGAAATTTGCCTGTTACTTTGATTTATGCCTTTGGTTTGCCTTTTTGATCGTGATAATTACTTTTTTCTTATTACATCTCTTGCAATTCGCAAATCTGTGTATATGTTTTGGGCCCATGATTGCTGTATATATTACTGTTTATTTCATTACCTAATAATATAATAATAATTCTTTACATTTATATAATACTTTTCTTATTACTTAAATTGCTTTAGTGAGTAGGGAGCCACTTCAACAACCACTATTGTGCAGCATCCACCTGGAGGATGCGACGGCAGCCATTTCTTGTGCCAGTACGCTCACCACACATGAGCTGTTAGCTGGTGAAGTGGTGAAAGAGAGAGCCATTTTAGAGACAGGGGATGATTATGGGCCCAGAATGGACGAGGCCATGGTGGTCAATTTAGCCAGGACATCAGGATACACCCTACTGCTTACAAAGGATGCCCAGGGATCTTCAATGGCCTCAGAGAGTCAGGGCCTCCATTTTATAATTCAATTGAAGGACGGTGCCATTTTACAGTATGGTGTCCTCATCATTGCACTGGGGCATTGGGATCCACACCCAGGCCACGGGGTAAGCGCCCCCTGCTGGTCTCCCCAGCAGCAACCCAAGGTTTTCCTAGATGTCCTCCCAAACATGCTTAGCTTCAGGTGGATGACCTGTTCTGAAACACACATGTTATGGCTGCTGGCATAAGAGGTAAAGCGTTGCAAGAAACGCAAGACAGAATTATTACTGTGCACGTAAATCACAAGCTACTCAGACAAAGATATGTGGCGTCCCCCAGACAAATGTAGGTTTTATTTCATGGGTGCCACCACTTTATACAGTCCTGATCAAAAGTTTAAGACCACTTGAAAAATGGCAAAAAATCATATTTTGCATGGTTGGATCTTAACAAGGTTCCAAGTAGAGCTTCAACATGCAACAAGAAGAAATGGGAGTGAGACAAAACATTTGTTGAGCATGCAATTTAATGAAAACAACGATTAAACTGAAACAGGCTGTTTTACAGCTGATCAAAAGTATAGGACCACATGCCTTGAAAAGGCCAAATCTGTGCAAAGATGTGGATTCATTGTCATTTTCTGTCAGGTAGTCACACGTTCTGATGGCAAAGGCAAAAAAACTCTCCCTTTTTGAACGTGGTCGGGTTGTTGAACTGCATAAGCAGGGTCTCTCACAGCGCGCCATCGCTGCTGAGGTGGGACGCAGTAAGACAGTCATTTGGAATTTCTTAAATGATCCTGAGGGTTATGGAATAAAAAAGTCAAGTGGAAGACCCAAAAAAATTTCACCAGCACTGTGCCGGAGGATCCAATTGGCTGTCCATCAAGACACTGGACGATCCTCGACCCAAATTAAGGCCGATACTGGTGCTGACTGCAGCCCCATAACCATCAGACGGCATCTGAGACTGAAGGGCTTCAAAAACAAAAAACGTCTTCAAAGACCTTGTCTCTTTGAACGTCACAGAACTGCTCGTTTGGACTTTGCAAGAGAGCACAAAACATGGCACATTCAAAGTTGGAGAAATTTTTATTCTCTGATGAGAAAAAATTTAACCTTGATGGTCCTGATGGTTTCCAACGTTACTGGCATGACAAGCAGATCCCACCTGAGATGTTTTGTACGCGCCACAGTGGAGGGGGCGCCATAATGGTCTGGGGTGCTTTTTCCTTCAGTGGAACAATGGAGCTTCAGGAAGTGCAGGGGCGTCAAACGGCCGCTGGCTATGTCCAGATGTTGCAGAGAGCATTCCTCATGACTGAGGGCCCTCGTCTGTGTGGTAACGACTGGGTTTTTCAACAGGACAACGCTACAGTACACAATGCCCGCAGGACAAGGGACTTCTTCCAGGAGAATAACATCACTCTTTTTGGCCCATCCTGCTTGTTCCCCTGATCTAAACCTTTGGGGATGGATGGAAAGGGAAGTTTACAAAAATGGACAACAGTTCCAGACAGTTGATGCCCTTCGTGCGGCCGTCTTCACCACTTGGAGAAATGTTCCCACTCACCTCATGGAAACGCTTGCATCAAGCATGCCGCAACGAATTTTTGAAGTGATCAACAATAACGGTGGAGCTACTCAGTACTGAGTTCATGTTTGGAAGTTTGATTTCTGTTTTGGGGGGGTTTATGGGTTTTTTTGGAGGTGTGGTCCTATACTTTTGATCAGCTATAAAACAGCCTGTTTCAGTTTAATTGTTGTTTTCATTAAATTGCATGCTCAACAAATGTTTTGTCTCACTCCCATTTCTTCTTGTTGCATGTTGAAGCTCTACTTGGAACCTTGTTAAGATCCAACCATGCAAAATATGATTTTTTGCCATTTTTCAAGTGGTCTTAAACTTTTGATCAGGACTGTATGTCTGTTGACAGTCATGCTGTGTTCTTGCTATGCACACATTCCAAATGTTTTGTCACTAATGACATTATGGTAGCCATGATGTATAAGAGGGCTGCTCACATTAAAGAAACATCTGAACTTTGGTTCAAGGAAAGACTTGTCAGTGACTAGTACTCAAGCAAATAATGAAGAATCAAATCAGGAAGATTTTTGATATAAAAGCCATGTTTCGATTTGCTTTTAAATTCGGTTAGCATGTTGCTTTCAGTAATACTCTCTGTAGAGACTTTGCTAACAGACCTTTGCTTCAACTCTGACTACTCCTTAGTTTTCTCTCTTAAAGGAAAACCTTGCTCCTCTCTGCTGTACCAGAAATCCGCATTCAGTCCAATTCAAACATATAAAAACTTGGCTGCACACGTCCACAATTGTTTCCATTCATGTACACCCAAAAGCTACACATTAGTGGCAAATGAAAAGCTGTAAATTGCCATTGACACCACAGAAAAAGAAAATCGAACCAGTGTCCCGGAATTTGGTATTATCTTTATTTTATATAGTGGCTTTAATACTGTGCTCCTAATTACAGCTTCATTATTGTCTCCTTCACACAAACTGTTTTGTAGTTAAAGCTTAACTACTGTGAGCAAACTGTCAATTTACAATATCATACAGTGGCATCTTCAATGGTGGCATCCTGTTTAGAAAGTCACAAAAGCAGTAAACACCTTATTTGGGAACTGTGTGCAATGATTTCTGAGTTTTGACTAGCGATGTGTTATTTTATCTTGTTCCAGTCTACTTTAAAACATCTGAAACTAAAATGTACAACTTCAGAGATATCCCAGTATCCCATGGGGAAGTGAAAGGTAAAACAATCCACAGCAGTTGGTCGTGCCATTTAAATGAAGTGCCAACATCATATTCATCATAAATTAACAACAACAGCAATATTATTATTTCCATAGCATATTTTCATACAAGGAATGTATCTCAAAGTGTTTTATACATTATAAAAGAACATTTACAAGAGAAATGCAGTGAGTTAGAAATAGAGAGTTATATGTAACTAAATAAATAATATTTAAAAAATAATTTATAAAGAATCAATAATGGGCGGCACTGTGGCACAGTGGTAGTGCTGCTGCCTGCGTGGAGTTTGCATGTTCTCCCCGTGTCTGCGTGGGTTTACTCCGGGTACTCCAGTTTCCTCCCACAGTCCAAAGACATGCAGGTTAGGTGCATTGGCGGTCCTAAATTGTGCTTGGTGTGTGTGTGTGTGTGTGAGTGTGTGCCCTGTGGTGGGCTGGTGCCCTGCCTTGTGCCCTGTGTTGGCAGGGATTGGCTCCAGCAGACCCCCGTGACCCTGTGTTAGGATAGAGTGGGTTGGATGATGGATGGATGGAAGAATCAATATATGCTTACATATCACAGATACACACAAGTAATAGAATCCTTATTCAAAGATACATTTATGAAGTCCATTAAGATATGGCGGGGCGGCACGGTGGCGCAGTGGGTAGCGCTGCTGCCTCACAGTTGGGAGATCTGGGGACCTGGGTTCGATTCCCGGGTCCTCCCTGCGTGTAGTTTGCATGTTCTCCCCGTGTCTGCGTGGGTTTCCTCCGGGCACTCCGGTTTCCTCCCACAGTCCAAAGACATGCAGGTTAGGTGGATTGGTGATTCTAAATTGACCCTAGTGTGTGCTTGGTGTGTTTGTGTGTGTCCTGCGGTGGGTTGGCACCCTGCCCAGGATTGGTTCCTGCCTTGTGCCCTGTGTTGGCTGGGATTGGCTCCAGCAGACCCCCGTGACCCTGTGTTCGGATTCAGCGGGTTGGAAAATGGATGGATTAAGATATGGCTGGTCCTATGGTCACATGGCCAGGTAGGACAGAAAAAACACAAACTCTAGGGGCAAGAGGCTGGAGAAAAATAAACAAAAAACAAAATCTGCAGGGGTTCCAAGGCCAAAAGACCACCCAGACCCCACTTGACATTCGACCATTCGATTTAGGTGCTAAAGTCGGTCTTAATATTTTTTAATCTTTATTGTAAACAGTTTGTAGACAGTTAGAGTATCTACAGTACTTTCATTCCATCATCACAAGCAGCTGCGCAGGACTTTGAGTGTACGACGACACCACAGAGAAACCAAAAAAGAAAACAGAGAAAAGTAGACATTAATAATAATAGCACATCCATGAAGTATGATATTGCAATGCATATATAATCTATTAGGAGTAGAACAGAAGTGAATTAAGAAAAGACCAAATTGAAAAAGTGGGTTTTTAATAGTTTTAATAGTTAATACCAAAATGTTTCTGAATGTAGCCATTCAGGGCCACGTTTCACGAAAATTATGAATGTTAGCGATTGACAAGCAACTTTAAGATGCATGTACAAAATGTATTAGCATCTTTTCTAAATATCTCCCTTAAGCAGCCACTTTACGAGTGAATATAAAGTACGACTTTGTGAACCCCACCACTGAAGTCACCTACAAAAGAGCATCACAAGTTTATTGAAAGCAATCAATCCACAATATTTTAATTATATGCTTTCATTCTGAAAATTAATATGAATTAAACATGATATTATAATTTAATCACCAAACATGATAAATTGTATAATTAAGCACAAAATCAGACACCCGTTGTTTCCAAGATGAACGCAGAGGGAATGATGGACGCATGGCATTAAAGAAAAAAGAGACTTTTTGAAAGAACAGCATACTCTGAAATTATTATTATGTTAAGTGAGAGGAGACCATCCAGTCCATGCGTCGCCATTTGTTTAGCCAACACTGAGATGACAACACTGTGTATTTTTATTTTATTTTATTTTATTTGAGGAAAATAACTTTGTGTACAATCAAGTTGACCTTATACAATAAATGACTTCATAAAACTAGGAAAACAAAAATGAAAGCAAAAGGAAAAATATATATATCAGAAAGTTAAAAAAGGAAAGCAGCAAGCAAAAAGAATTCATCCCTCACCCAACAGAAAGGGAGGAGAGCCCACAGAAGGGGCAAATAAAGTTAGAAAAATAAAATAAAGAAAGGAGAATGTCCTTCTCCCCGATATAAATGCTTATTCTAAAATTTGATTAATTCAATTTTTCTGTATTTTTAAAAAAGTTTTGAACAGAGTCTGTAAGTGAGAGTTTGATTTTTTTCCAATTTCATATAGTTCAGAATATCAGTTACCCACTGACTTATAAAAGGTGGGCTGAGATTCTTCTAGTTGAGCAAGACAATTCTACGTGTTAATAGTGTGGTGTAGGCGATTACAGTCAATGTGTCCTTCTCCACTTTAAGCACATCTGAGAGTCCACCAGACACAGCTGTTAATGGCTTAGGAGTGATTGTGACGCCAAAGTTATCTGTTAACACTAGAATTACCAGAGTCTATGAAAAAACTCGTAGATCCGGCCCACCTTAAAACCGTTCTCACCTCTCTTTTGTCTTCTAAATGTGCCGATTAAGAGAGCAGCAAAAAGCCGGCTATTCCATCCCCCACCATCGCAAAACCTCTTCTATGCAGTGGTGTGCTAGGGAGGCAGCATTAAGAGGAAAGACGCCTCACGTCTGGACAAACTGGTGAGGAAGGCAAGCTCTATTGTTGGCATGGAGCTGGACAGTTTAACATCTGTGGCAGAGCGAAGGGCGCTCAGCAGGCTCCTATCAATTATGGAGAATCCACTGCATCCACTTAATAGTATCATCTCCAGACAGAAGAGAAGCTTCAGCGACAGACTGCTGTCACTGTCCTGCTCCACTGACAGATTGAGGAGATCGTTCCTCCCCCAAACTATGCGACTCTTTAATTCCACCCGGGGGGGGTAAACGTTAACATTTAACATTATACATAGTTATTGTCTGTTTTTCACCTGCATTATTATCATTCTTTAATATTATTTATTGTATCAGTATGCTGCTGCTGAAGAATGTGAATTTCCCATTGGGATTAATAAAGTATCTATCTATCAAAACGTTCACTAAGTTTTCCCAGCTCCTGCCTTGTTTGATTATCTGGGAGTGACTGAACTGGAGTTTTATAACCACTACTTTTCTCATTGTCTGCTTTCATTGCCACATTATCAGAGTGCAGTTGTGAACATATCCCCAAATGTTCCTTAATATTGGCCCCCAAAGCAACAAACTACATGTAGTGATGCCGGCAGATCCTCAAAGCCTAAGAGAAGCCATTAAGTGCTTCTTGTCAGTGAAAACAGTGAAGAATAGAAAAACTGGTGAGTTACTCACAGTAGGCTAAGATATTTTTTTAAGAATGTGTAAGAATCACAAACATAAAAATAAACGTCTGAGTAGCCATACTTGGGTATACCTGAAAATCAGTAATCCACAATGGAGGAAAGGTGTCTTTTTAGATTGAACTCAATACAGACCTGAAATGGAACAAGATGATGGTTATATAGAGCCAGGGCAGGAAATGATGTCAGGCGAGCCGGGATAGGAAGTGACATCATCAGGCAAGATTTCCTTCTGTAGGTCTGCAGAGGAGGAAGGAGAGAAAGTGTTAGCTGACAGTGCCAACCCCTGGTCCGGCAGATAATCACACTTATTCAGCCCCATAAAGTGTCTCCCATGAGCACGTGTGTGACAAGAAATAAATGCAAAAATGTCTTTAAAAGCCAAAATGTCAGAATCCCATATATTCAAGAGAGTGCACAAGTATAATAATGTACAATGTATTTTATTCTTATTTATTGTTGGTAATTTCTAAATGTGTATAATTTATCAATTAACTTTATTATAGGGATGTATGTAAAGGAGATTCAACTGATATATTGTGTTTGCTACTATCTGCGATTTTAGGGATCTTGAAACGTAACACCACGTGGGTTCCTACTATAATTTGTTTTTGTTTCCAAAACCATTAAATTAATTAAATAAATTCAGCTCTGAATTTAAAAGATCTCCACTTCCTTGGATGGTGCACAGTGTTTTTCTTTTTCTTAAATATATGTGGAACAATGCAAGCATAACATAAAGCAAAACCCCACAATACTACTTATGAAGCCAGCGAAAGTGAATTTTTCACATGGTTTACTTTAAAACTTGCATCCTGTTCGAGATAAATAAGCTGACCAGTCAGGCACCTCTTGGGAGATCTATAAAGCAAACAAAGTGTGGTCCATACAATAGTCTCAGTTGGTCTCTAATTCTCCTGCTCAGTGTGGTTCACTTGCCTGAACGTAGCAAAGAGTGAAATGATGATAGGTTAGTAGCAGCCAGTAGCTGTGATACACATACTGATGATGAAGTAGTGATGTCGGCAAACTACAGCTCAAGGATCGTTTCAGATATGTCCTAGACCTGCCAGTCCAATTGCCACAATGATTCTGAACACTGAAAAAACAGCTAAGGGGATAGATAGATATATAGATAGATAGATAGGAAGGAAAG